>NC_029773.3:92933072-92935204 GCF_000817695.3 Arachis duranensis | reverse complement strand
TACATATAAAAATCTATTTTTATTTAGAAAATTAATTTTTTTTATCTAAAATTTTATTTTTCTTTTCAAAAAATTAATTTTTCTTTAAATTATATAAAATCAATTACAATTTATAAATTATTTTTTAGCATTTTAAAATATCAATTTTACCTTTATAATATTTATCTTTTAAAAGTCTCTAGACTAATTATTTTTGTTATTATTTTTATTACAAATCAAATAATATAATATAAGGTTAAAATGATGTTGAAGTAAGAATGATAAGAAAAAAGAAATTATCCAGTACAAACTAAAAATTTTTATAAAAAGGAGAGAGTACCTGAGAAAAAAAGAGAAAGAAAAAGAACGTAAAGATAGAAAAAGAGCATGGAGTAAAAAAAGTACTCGAGATAGAAAAAAAGCATGGAGTAAAAAAAGTACTTTCTGAGAACAACGCAAAATAGGAAAAATAAGAAGGGGTAACAGTGGAATAATAAAAAATAGCACCATGGACAAAAAAGAAAAAAAATTCATAAAAACAGTCTGTGTCCCTCTTCCAAATCCCGTGTCCATCATTGTCTTTCATAAAAGAGTGGACACAAAAGTATAAAAAACTGTCCTGAAAACAATATGTTCAGTGTCCATGTCTTTGCTTCCAAACGCTTTTTAAGAATGTGTTGTCCATGTCTCCGTGTCCTGTCTTCGAAAACAAACGCTACCATATATCTTTCTTAATGATTTTTCCAGCACCAAATATTTTAGACTATGATGGAGGCTTATATTAATTATATCAGCTCAGAAAATTTCGTACAAGGTGTTAATGTACATACATTTAGTCATCACGTTTTTCTTAAACAAAGTATACATAGTCAATTATCGGAGCAATATTGCGTTTTTCTTTCCAACAGAAAAGGGAATGGATTTTTAGGAAAAATAATTTTTTTTGTAATACACTTTTTTTTAACACATGGATGGGAAAACTTATAACTTTACATCAAGAAAAACCTTTCTTTTTTTTTATAAAGGAAGAAGGTATATACATCTTCTTTGTACAATTATGAGTGTCATTTTGATAGATGTGATGATCAATAATATTGCTAATAAAAAATAAATATATAGCCACACAATATTCGTAGAAGAGTTGCAAAATACTTGATCGTTATGTTAATCTGTGTGTCAAATTTTAACTATGTTACATGTATATAAAATTTTATTTATAAATTTAATTATTTTTATAGAATAATGTATATTAAAATATAAAGTATATATTAAAAAGGTATAAAATAACTAACATATGTCTTTACATATAAATATATAGTATTTAATTTTATGATTAAATTTGTGTGTGTATATTTTGAAAAAAAATTTTTTTGTGTAATATAAGTAGAAATTATAGTAATTTATATGTATATGTGTAAATAAAACTAATAAAATATCAAAAGATTAATCCATTAGAATTAATTGTTAGTAAAATATTATTTTTCTTGTTAATGAGTTATAACTCAAATAGTATAATCTTTATATTAATTTAGAGGTTGCGGATTCAAGTTTAACTTTTAACTTAAAAAAAAAATATGGTTCTTTTAATTTTTTATGTACAATATAGTCACTACCCTAATTTTCCAAAAGAAGAATTATTCAATCTCCTTGATCAACAACTTAATAGGATCTATCCATCGTCATAAATTCATAATTCCTAACCTGCCATAGCTACAAGCATAGCGTGAAATAATAGGGTTTACCCATTCAATATTTTCTTAGAGGAAATTCTCTTCTCTTGCTTGGCTAAATTTATTATGATTGAAAAACCGTAAAAAAATAAATGCATCAATTAATTTAATTAAATTTTAACCACAAGTAAAATTGATTGAGTTACTTGTTATCATACCTTAACTTATGTCACAAGTGTTTAAGATTTTAGAAAATGCAAACACATAATATAGTAAGTTAACAGAATGAATGATATCAACATTACCAACGTTATTATTAAGTTATATTTTTTATTATTGTGTTAGAGAAGCATAATTAAACTTTTTTTATAACATTATTTTAAATTTTTTTTTTGTAAAAAATTTTCAAATCCTATCAATTAATTATTAATGTTCTAGAATTAAAGAAAAAACATTTATATTAATAATCATTGATGAATCAAT
>NC_029773.3:92930527-92933066 GCF_000817695.3 Arachis duranensis | reverse complement strand
TTCGTACATATTAATATCAAATATTACTAACTCTTAAATATAATAATTATTTGTGTCAAATTTTTTTGAGATTTGAATAGGACATCTAAAATTTTTTAAGATTAAAATAAAATATTTAAAATATTAAAAATTGAATTAAAATTTATCTAAACATTAAAAAACAAAATAATATTTTATCAAAACAAGCCTTTAACCCTGCACCTTTTTAATAATACTTTATCAAAACAAGCCTTTAACCCACACCTTTTTAATATGCTTGTACATTAGCATTATATGTACATATAATTTTATAGTAAAAAGTGTTAGGTGGTGAAATGATAGTGTAATTTAATTTGCAACGGCTCTTCTTTATCTATTATTAAAGAAAAATTAGAGTCATAATAAGTTAATAGTGTCATATATCTCTTAAATCTTATGAATCAAATAAAGTACATACAATGCATCTATTCATTTCTTTTGACATATTTCATAAAAAGGTTTTCCAGTCAAATAATGCATTTCCCATTTGATGATTACCTAGCAAAATATCCATATATATTTTTCTAGTCTCATTAATTAACACAAGACTAAACTAATCTTTCAAAAAATTGGGATTTATGTTTGTGAGACCAGGGTGTTATTTTAATTAATAAGAAGAATAAATTACGGAAGAATGCTAGATGATCATAAAAATTTATTATTTTTAATTATCAGTTAGTTATTAATATTTAAAAATATAGACTAAAGTATTTTATTAAATAATTAGACTAAAAAAATTAAATTAATAACTAAAAACAATGACTAAAATCAATAAATTTTGATAATTTTTTAATATTTTTTAATTACTAAAATAGTATCTAATAAAAGATATTAATATTAATAAAATGAGATTTAAAAAATAAATCTTTCAATTTGTAACTCCTAAAAAGTCATAAATATTTAGGCCGTATTTAAAACAGAAATCAAAATTGAGTTGAGAGATAAAAATTAAATTATGCCTCATTATTGTATTTAATTTAAGATAAATATAAAGATTAATAGGTAGATTTATAAATTAAAAAATTAAATAAAAATATTTTAAAAAAAATATTATTAAAATTTCAGTATCTATTTTTAGAAATTTGAGTCTCAAACAGACATTTTCCTTTGATTTATTTTGTCAAAAATTATGTTTTTTGAAGCATTTTTTATTTAGAGAAGAAACCAATCTTAGATATTGAACACCTCATATGGACATGGTAGAGCAGACACATAACCTCACCCCTTTGGTCTCTTTTTCCTTTCCATTAATTGTTTATTAGAGAAGGATTAGCAACTTTTACTATTTTGACCAATATAAACATTAAATTATTATTAATAAATAAATTTAATAAATATATATTGATTTATATGTATAAAATTTTAGTAAATATAGATATAAATTATATATTTATACAAACATTTATAAATATAAGTATAAATTATTGTTAATCAAATACTGATAAAAAATAATAATATTTGTTGATTATATAATATTAATCTATTTATATAAGGAGTAGTGGACTTTTGAATTAACTTTTAGTAATTTCCATAATTGAAGAATTAAATTATTTAATATTTTTAAAAATAGAGATTAATTTGTATGATACTAGAAAAAATATATTTATTTTTCCATTGAGATATAATACCACAAAAAATAATCTCGAATTATTTAGTTATTGACAGAAACATTTTTAATTTATGATAAAAGACAAAAATATTCTTTGTTATTAGACATTTCTTAAAAATACTTTTAATATATATTTATTTTCATAAATATATATAAAAGCTTCAAGTGGTTCCTCTCATTTCCCTCGCTGCAAATTGCTAAAGAAGGAGACCATCATTTCTCGAAAGCAAACAAGAAAACAAAAAAAGCGTCCAACTTTGTCTCTTTCTTTCAATCATGGACACTCTCCGATTCTCCTCCACCACCACCACCACGCCGCAGCCACTCCTTAAACGACACGGTTTCACCAGAATGCCACGTAACCAGCTTCCTCAAACCCGCCGGCACTTCATCGCCGCCACCCTCACCAACCCTCCCTCCGCCGCCGCCACCGAAATCACCGCAATTCCCTCTTCCTCCGTCCCGGTCTCCGATGCCGTCGAAGATCCGTTGTTGTCAGTGTCTCCGCCACGTCCTCGGGTCTCACCCGATTCGCTTAGGTACCCACCCGGTTACGTAGGGGCAGTGCCGGAACGATCAGGCTCCGACGGAAACGACGCGGTAATCGGCGCCATGACCTACTTAACGAACATACTCTCTTCGAAGGTCTACGATGTCGCCATTGAATCACCTCTTCAGCTCGCTCCTAAGCTCTCTGAGAGACTCGGTGTTAAGGTTTGGCTCAAAAGGGAGGACTTGCAACCCGTAAGTTTTTCAATTTTGAAACTTGGGTTCTTTAGTTTATAACTCTGTTTGTTGTGGGTTGGTGTCAAATTTTGATTTTTTTTTCCTTAATGTGGATTGATTGTGTTGAGTGATTTGTAATTTGAGTTTTTTTTTTTTCTGTAGAAAATAGCTGTGATGTTTATTGTG
>NC_029773.3:92926999-92930450 GCF_000817695.3 Arachis duranensis | reverse complement strand
TACAGTTTTTTTTTTTTTTTTTGGGTTTTGATGTGGTTTTGAATTTTGATGATGTTGCTTATTTTTGTTTGTATAAAGGAAATAGCTTTGGTAGTTATGGTGTAGATGATAGGAGCTATGGTCTATAAGTCAATTAGAATTTACTCAATTTAGATTGTTTGCTTATTTTAATGCAAAACTACTTATGATCAAAAGTTTCCTGAGTTAGCTTTCACTTTGTCCGGTTGGGTACACTTGAAATTTTGATTTGATTATGTAACATTTGCACTGGGAAGTTTAACATGGCCTTGTGCTTTAAGCAAATCATGAATAAATAGTGGAATGTGTATGTTTTGCAGTGGAATATGTGCGTGCGTTGAAGTGGTATATGTGCATTGTCATTGAGTTTCTGAGATTGTGGGCTATTGCCAATGCCAGGTTTTCTCATTTAAGCTCCGCGGAGCTTATAATATGATGGCGAAACTTACAAAGGAGCAGTTGGAGAAAGGGGTTATTTGCTCGTCAGCTGGAAATCATGCTCAAGGAACTGCATTAGCTGCTAAGAAACTGAATTGCAAAGCTGTGATCGCAATGCCTGTTACCACTCCAGAAATTAAGGTACTCGTCATTGATTTTTCTGCTCACCTATATGTTTGCTGTTGTATTTCAAAAGAAATCTAGTTATAAGGTGTTTTCATCGCTTCTTCTTTTTCGCCCGTTTGAACTTTACAGTGGAAATCTGTGGAGAGGCTGGGGGCTACGGTTGTCCTCATTGGGGATTCATACGACGAAGCACAAGCATATGCTAAGAAACGTGCAAAAGAGGAGGGCCTTACATTCATACCTCCCTTTGATCATCCTGATGTTATAATGGGCCAGGGAACCGTTGGTATGGAAATTGTGCGCCAAATTCAGGGTCCGCTACATGCAATCTTTGTGCCTGTGGGAGGCGGTGGTCTCATTGCTGGTATTGCTGCTTATGTGAAGAGGGTTTCTCCCCAGGTTCACATGATTTTATATGAATCCTTTTCCATTTCACTTTTCTTTGATTAAGAGCAATCAAATGACCATTAACATATTTACACAGGTTAAGATCATTGGGGTAGAGCCCACTGATGCAAATGCAATGGCTTTATCACTTCACCATGGTCAAAGAGTGATTTTGGACCAGGTTGGAGGATTTGCAGATGGTGTAGCTGTTAAAGAGGTCGGTGAAGAAACTTTCCGCTTATGCAAGGATTTGGTGGATGGTGTTGTTCTTGTGAGCCGTGATTCAATTTGCGCATCAATAAAGGTGAGATCTCCAGTGCTGGCTGGTTCAAATGTAGTTCTCTTGATGTTTGTTGCTCAAGCTATAAAATTGCTTAGGGACCTATAAAATTGCGTGTGAGAAGTTAAATTTCAAATAGTTGTACAACTATCTTCCATATAATATCTAGAGCCAGAGTTAATTGCAAAAATTATTGCACAATATACATTGGACGAAAAGCACATGGCAGATTCTATATGACTTGAACTGTTTGGAGATGATGACAGGAGTAAAACTTCTTGCAGGACATGTTCGAGGAGAAAAGGAGCATCTTAGAACCAGCTGGTGCCCTTGCCCTTGCTGGAGCCGAGGCATACTGCAAGTATTACGGGATCAAGGGTGAAAATATTGTAGCAATAACCAGTGGAGCAAACATGAATTTTGATAAACTTAGGGTGGTGACTGAGCTCGCTAACGTTGGTCGCAAACAAGAGGCTGTGCTTGCAACTGTTCTGCCAGAGGAACCTGGCAGTTTCAAACATTTTTGTCAACTGGTATATTATATATACGACTTCGAGTGACACTTTTCGTTAAGAAAAGGGTTTTTCATAGTTGATCTAACCCTTTGGCCTCGCAGGTTGGGCAGGTTAATATCACGGAGTTCAAATACAGATGTAATTCCGATATGAAGGCTGTGGTCCTCTACAGGTAAGATAATGCAATGAATTCATTGACATCTTTCTGGCTCAGATGATTGGCTTTTGATGACTTTCTTTTTGGATACGGCTAAATATCTATTGAGAAGTAAGCCGATAAATGTTATCATCCTTCGTATTTGTGTTCAGCGTTGGGGTACACACAGTGTCGGAACTAAGATCGATGCAGGAGAGGATGGAAACTTCTCAACTTAAAACCTACAATCTCACAGATAGTGACTTGGTGAAAGATCACTTGCGTTACCTGGTATATTGGTCACTACTCATTATTGAAGCTGTTACTTCTATCCAACCTAAAATTTGTATTTGATTAGAATTTCTTCTTATTCATAGCTTCTCTTGCAGTCTTTGTATTGTTGAGCTAAGTTAACTTTGTTTACAACAATTATCAGATGGGAGGCCGATCAAATGTTCAAAACGAGGTTCTCTGTCGGTTTATCTTCCCAGAAAGACCGGGAGCTTTGATGAAATTCTTGGACTCCTTCAGCCCGCGCTGGAATATTAGTTTGTTCCACTATCGCGGGGAGGTGAGAAATTTTCGAGTCTCTTCTTCCATTTTTATTTTGGTATGGAATCTCTTGATCAATGCATCATGCATACTTGTTTGCCAACAGGGTGAAACCGGGGCGAATGTGTTGGTCGGAATACAAGTACCGAAAAATGAGATGGACGAATTCCATGGTCGCGCCAACAGGCTCGGATATGATTACACGGTGGTGAACAATGATGATGATTTCCAGCTTCTAATGCATTGATGAACTAAGCATCAAGCCTGCATTGTAGTGAACAAGATGATCATATTTATCTTCAACAACATTCCGATTCTTAGAGGGTAATGAGGAACAAACTCAAGTAGTGAAACCATGTTCATCAAACATATGCATCAGGTGAATAGAGGAACTAGTGTGATTTCTATATACCTAGTGCGGCACTATATATTACTTTCTGTTCTGGTAATCTATGATGTGTGTGTGTTGAATCTTGAATCCTCTAATGTTGTTGAGAATTGTCTTACATATATGTAATGTAATATATATGCATAAACTAGAAGGAAGGTTGCTTCTGCTTTTAAGTCTTTAACTTTCAGCAGCATAAGGATTATTAATATTGTAGCTGTTGGAAAGTTTCAAGTTGAATAACACATTATTAGAATAGCACTATAGAGAAGTAGTAGTGAGCTTTGAGAGTTAAAATCCTCCTTTAATATTAACCTTTTAAATTTAGATTTAATTGTATATGGTGCATATCGAAATATTATTATTATTACAAAATATAATACATATATTTTTCAATTCAAGACATCCTAACCTATAATATACATAATATGTATAACCATTCTTGGGTGAGAAATGATTAATAATATTAGATATATTAATTATGCAAGATACAATTCTTGTACATATTAATTATGTGAGAGAAAATTAAGATTAATAATTAATACTAGACACAAATAAAATTATTAAATTATCCATATAATGAGCATAAAATAAAAACACACATTTCTTTT
>NC_029773.3:92907524-92926919 GCF_000817695.3 Arachis duranensis | reverse complement strand
CTTTTTATCTTATATTCTTTATTAATGAGTTATAGCTCAAATGACATAATTTCTCCGTACTCATCTAAGAAATCGTGAATTTGAATTTCTCTATTTTTGGTAAAAAAAAGACCAAAATAGGTAAGATTTTAATATTTTATTTTATAATATGACAATTTTTATTCTCTAATCTTTCTATTTGTGCCAATTTTTTGTGATACTGTTAGGCAAAAAATTATTATCACTTAAGAAAAAAAAAGTTGTTTTAAACAAATAAATATAAGATAACATTATTATTAACTTATAAAGTCAGTTTCGGTGTATTAGGAAAATCTTCTAATTCATTAATAAAAAAGTAGTTCTTATTCAAAATTTGAATTGAGCCTAAATTATGAGACTGCCTTAGGACTTGCTATCGGAGTATATCCTTCCATGGTAACACAAAGATTGTATATGCGTCTCTATTCAATATTTCAAAATCTTTCTTACCAAAATTCGTATGTCATGTCAAATGTTTTAGTTTTGGGGTGTCAGGTTCACGTAGGCTCCGTTTGGTTGATGTATAGGATGAGACATAGACACAAAGATACATACATTAAAGACATAGATATAAAATATTTGTGTTTATGTATTGTGTTTGGTAAAAACAATGAACAAGACACAAATATTTGAAAACGACTGAATTATCCTTCATTTAACCACAATTTTACCAAACACTAGTGCACACCCATCACCTCAAACGCTACATGTCATTACCATTAAATTTTTATTTCTTTTAGTATTTTTTCTTCTAATATCATCTCAAATTATCATTCAAATATTAAATATACAAATTTTTTAAAAAAAAATAGAAAACCAAAGCTTAAAATTTATCAAAGATTAATTAAAATTCAAATAAATAAAAAATTAAATGTATAATTTTTTTTGAAAAAAACGGAAAAACAAATTTGGTTGTAAAATCTAAAAGAGGAAGTAAAAAAAAATATTTGGAGAGATAAAAGGATAAATTTTAAAAATTTAAAAATTGAATAAGGATGAAAAAGTAAAAAATTAGTGTCTCACAAATTATATCTCAGTGTCTCATCAAATTGGAGGTACACAAATTTAGTGTCTTCGTGTCCATCCATGTCCTCCCGTGTCCATCAAAAATTTGTATCTCACCAAACCAAACAGCAGACATGTGTCACTGTGTCTATGTCTCATTGAGACATGAACATCAACCAAACACTACGATATATCACAATATAACTTGTCACATGCCATTAATTTAGAAAATAACAATGCATATAATTCTACTACACCTACTGCTACTAAGGTAGAAAATCCTAGACATGTGTTTCCTAACATGTCAAGAGCTGTTAATCAATCAAGTCAAACTGTTGGATTTTTAGCAAACATTAGACAGCAGATGGGAGAGAGTTACTATGATCTAGTAAACATGTTAACTCATCAAATGGTGATTGTTTTGAGTTTTTTCTTAAAAAACACAAATACTAGAATTGAACAGTTAAATAGATAAGTTAATAGAATTGCTACTATGATAAATTTAAAAGAAAATGACAACTATAATTTAGGATTCAATAATGTCAACCAAAATGATGGAACAATTTCTAGTTATGATGTTCATATGTCTAGACATGGTCAAAATGCTGATAATATGTTGGAAAGGCTTAGACAAAACAATATTGGGAGACAAGATGTCAATTAAGTGATTGAACAAATTCTGAAAAGATCGAGAATTAATGTTAGATTTGCAAATCAACCTCAATTTATGTCTCCTTTTCCTGAATTTATCCAACAAACTAAATTACTTGAGGGATAGAAGTTTCCTAAGTTATTAACTACATTCTCTGGAGAAGATGAAAAATCGTCAATATAGCACATTGTTCGCTATACCGTCGAAATCAATGAAGTGACGTCAAATGAGTATTTAAAAATAAAATTTTTTTCCTCTTTATTGACAAGAAATGCTTTACATAGTTTTCTACCCTAAAGCCAAATTCAATTCACTCTTAGATGCAATTAGAAAAAGAGTTTCCTAAACAATTTTTTCGTAGTGAATTAAGAATTAGTTTAAGTGATTTATTCTCCATCAAACGCAATGTAGGAGAATTAATTGATAAATATTTGGCTAGATTAACAAACATAAGAAATAGATGCTTTACTTCAGTTCAGACTCTGAAGTTGTCAAAATTACTATAACTGGATTAGAATTTGGAATTAAGAAAAAGTTTGTAAATCAACACTATCATGACATGACTCAACTTACTGAAAATGTTAGACAAATCGAACAGTTAAAAGTTAAAAAAGAAACAAAGAATAAAGAAATGATAAAAGAAAGATGAAATATTCATCAAACATCTCATTAAATAAGCCATATAGAAAATGATTGGAAAAAAATTTTCGAAGTACAAAGTAAATGACTATTCTGTAAATAAGGGGTAATTTTGATGGGAAAAAAATATGACAAAAATGATCTAATCTTCTTTATTTTTCTATCATATATTATTTTTGTCTCATTCTTATCTTTATTTTTTATTTTCTCTTTTCTTTTTCTATTTCTTTATCTTTTTTCTCTTTTTTATTCATCTTAATCTTTTTTACCTTTTCTTTCTCATTTTTTTTATCTTTTAAATTCCTATGTCTTTTTTGTCTTTTGGTTCTAATCATTTTATTTACCTTGTTATAGCTTTATTTTTCAACCAAAAAAAACATCAAGTTTAAAAGTATGAAACAAAAACAATCTCTTATTGATATTTGGATATATAATTCATAAGTACAAAATATTTAATTGACTTAAAAACAATCTCTTATTCAAAATTTGAATTAAACCTAAATTATGAGACATGCTATGTGCGAGAGTAGTTATTAACATAAAGCATTAAAGTAGGGTGTAGAACTGCCGTCAAGGAAGCAAGTGTGGACGGTTATTTAAATTTGAAAACTGATGAAGATCATTATAGGAGTAACTGTCATTTGACATTAGATTAATCTATAAATAGAGTTTGAGGCAAACATGGTAATCAATTTAGTTCTTTTAGAAAACACTTAGAAACCTAAAACTCTCTCAACTTTTTGGTATCACAGAATAAAATTAAAAATCTTAAAGTAATTTTTTTGAATTCAAACACTTATAATTTATTTTTTTAATTTTTATTAATAAATTTTTTTTACTTTTACATATTTTTTTATATTTATATTTTTTAATTTTTTTTAATTTCTACAATTTATTTTAACTCTAACATTTTATATTTATGAATTTATTTGTTACTTTCATCCTTTTTAATTTTTATTGATATTACAATTATGGCATCGAAATATCCACATTTTATGGAGTTCAATTTGATGGAGTAGCTATCCAGCTGATGGTGTTTTAGTTATTGCGGTCCCCATGCACTTCAATGCTTGTATTACTAAACTAGTGATGTATAAATGTATTCCATTACCATTAAGTGTTTAATTTGATACATCCTTATATATATGGTGGGGATGCATCTCATCTTCATTTGCACTTTGCTAGGTTGATGGAGATTCTTGATATTTACTAAAGTCTGGTCAATTCAAATGTATTATACCATAATAAGGCAATTTTTTTTCGAGGCATTAATTTATCCACGGCTGGTCATCGATAAACTTTGACGCCACGTTGGTGTCAATTGGCGCGTGATAATATTATTGGGTGAAAATTCAGGTGCAGTCGACTTCACTTAAAATTGATAGTTAAGAGCCGTTAGATGGTTTGACTGATTTGACTAAATTTTTATTTAACGACTTTTAACTATCAACTTCACGTGAAGTTGAATACACTTGAGTTTACATTATATTGTTGACGTGTGCTCTTTACCGTCGGTCTAGTCCGTAACTATTTATTTTTTAAAATTTAATTATACATATGTAAATATATATTAAAATTTTTAATATCAAAATAACTTTATAATCAGTTTTCATCATCGATAAACTTTAACATGTAAAATAATTTTTAAAAGAAATTAATTAAACTTTATTTATTATCGACAGCTCGGATATTAGTTGAAAATTACCAACATTCGATTTCTCCATGTATTTTTAGCGACGACTTAGTTGTCAATATGGCTATCAATCGAAATAATTCCTCTTGTAGTAATAAGTTTCTATTATTTTAATTATTTATCTTTTATAGAATTCTAAAAATAAAAATGCTAAAAATTAAGATAGGAACCAAACAAATACCTAAATTAATAAAGTTTATCATGTTTAAATTATTTTAGTTTGATTTCTACTTTAACAAATAAAAAGCTTTTATATTTTCACCATTTATTTTTAATATTAGAGTAGTAGTGGTGTTTTGTTTTAAATGTGAATTGTTGGTGTGTTATTCTCAAATGTGGAATCGTTTAATTAGAGAAGCAGAAATTTGATCGTCTGATTTATTAGAGATACAGAAATTGGACCGTCCGACAGAAATCGAATCCTCCGATTTGTGTGCTTTTTACAGTTTTAAAAAATACAAAAAATTATAATGTTAAAGTATATCATCACTTTTATTTCTATAACAAAAAAAATTAGTCGTAAGTTAAACGAGTATGGTATATTCATAAATATTTCAATTTTAATGTAAAAAAAAAACTATTTAGCAATAATAAACACATGCATAAAATCCAAGCCTTCCAAACGACATGAAGTAGTTAAACAACTTTCGCAAACGACACGTATTGGACCATTGGCAATTAGGAATTTTTGTCAAAACCCAAAAGGAATCGAAGATCACTTAATTAACCAAAAAATAAATAAATAAAATAAGAAAAAAAAAAGGATAATGGGACAAACATACAGAAGGGTATAAAAGGAAATCTAGAAAATTGCATGGCGAATCCAATATACATATTCTTGCATGTCTATCCTCTCTCTCTATATACGATGTTGATGAACTAAATTTCAGCCATAAATTGAAAGTCCAATGTTGTTTTAACACATTATGTGCCCTCTTTCTTTGTTTGGATCCTTTGTTTCTCTATCACTCTCTTTCTATTGCGCTATGGCTTAATTAATGTGGACAAAGAAGAGATAAAACCCCAAAACCATATATAAAAATATTATTTATACACCAAATAATTTTTATATCGATATAAAAATTTAATTGTTAGTAATTAATTATATTAAATTATTTTTTGATTAAGATTTAATTACTCTGTTGGTCATTATAGTTTCGCAAAATTTTCAATTAGGTCCCTATATTTTTTTTAATTGGATTTATGCACTAATTTTTTTCTAATTAGGTCCCTCTTAACAGTAATTGCCTTAATTTTATAGGAATTTAACTAAACAAAAAATTGGTGCAGAAATCCAAATAAAAAAAAGAAAAGTATAGGGATCCAATAAAAAAAAAATTAGTGCAATGACTCAATTAAAAAGAAAAAAAATACAAGGACCTAATTAAAAATTTCGTAAAACTATAAAGACCAATAGAGTAATTAAACTTTTAATTAACAAAATAAAAAACGTGTTTAATTTTTAAAAAATACTAATATCAAAATAATATTTATTATAAAAAATATACACATAGCAAAATTAAGCTACATATATATTATAGCTTAAGACAAATTAACATATAAAGAAAAAAGAAAAAAGAGATAAGAGAAAAGAGAAAGCTCTAGCTATATTTGTGTCCATGATGGCAAAAATTCTCAAACTAAATTAAAGGGTTTAATTTTGAAATTCATCTATCAATGGCAAATTCTTCTTCTTCATCATCATCAACATCCATGAAGTTATTGTTGTTCATGGTTCCTCTTGTAATTGTTATGGTTCTTGCTTTATTTTTCCATGGTCCAAGTGTTTCCACCACCTTGGTCTTAAATGGAAAACACAAATTTTCTTCCTCTTCTAATAATAATAATAATTCATCTTCTTCATTATTTTCAAACAATAATGGTGGAAGTGATGATGTCATGCTTACTAAGGAGGAGAAGAACAAAACTATGGCTATCTCTGATGAATATTCTCCCCCAACACTTCATGAATCTGTAAGAGTTCTTTCCTTTTTATTTTTTTCTTGACAATTATTTATTTATTTTTCTAATCCCCTTTGCTGATTTCAATTATTCTTTTTATTTTTATTAATTAATTAACATAGAGTAGAATTAATTACTAGAGAGGTAGAAGCTTAAAATGGTATTATTACCTCCAATCAAAAGTAATTTTTTTTTCTATTTGAAAGTTTTTCTTTCACAAATAATTATTCTATAAATAAAATGTAAACAAAAAATTAATTATATTTTGCTTACTATATCCATATTATTAAAGAGGCAGGGGATAATAAAGAAGAAAGAAGTTTTATCAAAAGGATAATGTTTAAAAGCATGTATCTAACATGGAAGAAACTCAGGTGAAGTCAACTTCACGTGAAGTTGATACCTGAGAGCCGTTAGATGATTTTACTGATTTGACTAAATTTTTATCCAACGACTATCAGGTATCAACTTTACGTAAAATCGACTTCACATGAGTTTCCACCATCTAACATAATTAATTATTAACAAATATAACAATTAGTTTGTAACCAGAGGTAGTAAATTAACAAATATATTATTAACTGATAAAGTAATTAAAAAGTGTTAACTAATAGCAGCATCTTTTAATTTGAACAGTTAAACAAAAATGAAGTTGATCTCAACATGTCATCAAAACCTTGGCAAGTGAATGAATCTTATTATGTTCCTCTTCCTCCTTTGAATGAATCACATGTTGTTCCTCCCAAAAAAGAGTTTAGCATGTTAGATAGAATAGAAGCTGGTCTGATTCAAGCCAGAGCTGCCATTAAAGAAGCTAGAAATTGGAATCAAACTCAAGATCCAGATTATGTTCCATTAGGTCCAATGTATTGGAATGCTAAGGCATTTCACAGGTACCTAATAATCCATTATTTTCTTATGTATCAAATTTTCTTAGAGTTATAACTATTATTGGGATGTGAAATAAGAATAATTTAATTTAATTAAAATATACTTTAGGGTTAATTTTAAGCATGTATAATACATAGATATTTCCTATCTCATGCTAAAGTTTCACTATTATTTGATACCTATATATATTTTGATTGATTTATTGACTAATTTAAATATACATGTATTTTTTCTAGGTTTAATTATTCTGTCAATCTCTATAGTTTCATTAAATTTTTAATTAGATCTTTATACTTTTTTTTTTTAATTGAATCCCTATACAATATCAGATTTTGTAATTAAGTTCCTATTGTGATAAAAATGCTGGAATTAACGAAATATTCCGTTAAACAAAACAAATATGTCTAATACTTGACTGAATATTCTATATAGTTTAACAGAATATTCTATTAATTTCAACATTTTTATCACGGTAAAGACTTAGTTACAAAATTTAATATGGTATAGAGACCTATTGAAAAGAAAAAAAAATATAGGAACCTAATTGAAAATTTGATGAAATTATAGAAATCAAAATAATAATTAAACTTTTTTTTTAATTATAAAAATTGAAATGGCAGGAGCTACTTAGAAATGGAGAAACAATTCAAAGTGTTCATCTATGAAGAAGGGGAACCACCTGTTTTTCATAATGGACCATGCCTAAGCATATATTCATCAGAAGGGCATTTCATCAATGCAATGGAGATTAATGACCAATTTAGAACAAGGGATCCTCAAAAAGCACATGTTTTTTTCCTTCCTTTCAGTATAACAATGATGGTCAAATTTGTGTATAAATCTGACTTTGACTTTGGTCCCATAAAGAGAACAACCATTGATTATATCAATCTCATTGCTTCAAGATATCCCTTTTGGAACAGAAGCCTTGGTGCTGATCACTTCATGCTTTCTTGCCATGATTGGGTATGTAATTAACTACCTAACTCTAATTCTTTAGATTTTATTATTATTATTAGTTAAGAATTTAATTAATTTGACTTGAAAAATATCATTATAATTGATTCTTCTAGCAATATGTTATTTCATTTAATTTCTCAAGACTACTATTTGTATTAAGGTAATACTACGGAGACAAAAAAAAAAACAGCTAAAATTTATCTTATTTATTATTTATTAATTCCTACTGTAATTAATAATACTAAATAAAATAAGTTCTCGCTAATTTTGGTTAAATTTTTTTTGTTACTAAATATTTTTGTTGTCGCTAATTATTATTATTTAATTATCTAAGTGAGTTTTCTTTATTTTTTTTAATAATTGCTAATGAAAATAGAGACTAGTCTCATTTCAAAGTATAGTGAGATAGATAAGGAAGGAGAATTCGTAAGACATAATGTAATAAATAATTTTTAATTTTTTTTTTTGGAAACTCATGTGCAGCAACTGCATTTGAAGTTGATAACTGAGAGTCGTTAGATGATTTAACTGATTTGACTAAATTTTCATCTAATGGCTCTCAGCTATCAACTTCACGTGAAGTCGTCGACTGCACGGTCCTGTGATATCATTTGCCATTCCAAACCTACACAAGAATTCCATCCGTGTGCTATGCAATGCCAACACCTCAGAGAGATTCAATCCCACAAAGGATGTTTCTTTTCCAGAAATCAATCTCCTAAAAGGCTCAATAGATGCTTTTATTGGTGGGCCATCACCATCACAAAGGCCCATTTTGGCCTTCTATGCAGGCAGGAATCATGGGCCCGTTAGGCCCATTCTCCTTGATCATTGGTTCAACAAGGATAAAGATATTAAACTCTACAAGACCCTTCCAAAGGGTGTTTCATATTATAGTATGCTTAGAAAAAGTAAGTTTTGTCTTTGCCCTAGTGGGTATGAGGTTGCAAGCCCAAGGGTAGTTGAGGCAATTTACACCGGTTGTGTTCCTGTGTTAATTTCTGACCATTATGTCCCTCCATTTAGTGAAGTATTGAATTGGAAGAGTTTCTCAATTGAGGTTTCTTTGAAGGATATTCCAAATTTGAAGGAAATTCTTTTGAGTGTTTCTCCAAGGAAGTATATAAAGATGCAAAGAAGAGTGGGACAAATTAGGAGACATTTTGAGGTACATTATCCACCTAGGAGATATGATGTCTTTCATATGATTCTTCATTCTGTTTGGCTTAGAAGATTGAACATTAAAATTCATGATCATTAATTAGATAGATAGCCAAGAAGTTTATATAATTTGAGTATGTTGAATCTTTCTCACCCTAATAAATAAGAGTTTGTTGTCATTATTGTATAAATATCTTATATTCTATTTTGTTTTGGATCTTATGTTTCTCAATATCAATGATATGATGTATGTATAAAAAATAGAAATACAAAGACACAAGAAAAAAAGGATTATTTATTTCAAATGATACAATATATATAAATAATAATGATTAATCAAATTAAAATATAAATAAAATGTATATATTATTTATTTATTATTTAGTATGGATATGCAAATTGAATCCGCAAATACAGATGTGAGTGAATCGATCCTGTTAAAGTGTAGATTCGATCATTTTGTGGATTAGATGCAAATAAATATTACGGATGGTAGCTAAATTGGATTGGTTTAAATGGTTAGTTCACTAGTCTGTTTAAGTAAGTGTCGGTTTGAATCCCACCTTATGCATGCAGCAATTTATTGGTCAGTGGCAAACTCTTAAATAAAACTCAGTACCGCAGCGAATTAGTTTTTGGTCTGTCGATTTAAAGGATACCGTGAAAAATAAAAAAATATTACCAATATTTGAATATTGAATATGATCTAATTTATAAATACTTCTAAAATTAATCATCAATATAAAATATATGTTAAAATATAAAAAAACTAAAATGATATATATATTTATACACGAGTAAATAATAACTAATTTAAGAGCTAATTTTTTTTTTCTTTTATGCAAATACAATTTGGAATGATCTTATCCAAATTGTTCATATGCACAACTGCATCTTACAATTACTCGTATATTCACTATTAAAAGGAGCGATATCTATATTAGTCAAATATATTTTTTAAGAAGTAATTTTAAATTTTAGTTAATATGAAAAGAAAAATAATACTTAAGAGTCCCTTGTTCTTTTTATGGAACCACAATTAAGTTTGGTCGAATTAGATATTGTTTAATTTAATTAGACTTAATTTATAAAACAGATTTAAATATATATTATTATTTTTTAAAATTTTATTAATAATTTGATTAGACTTAATTCATATAAAAATATGAATGTGTAATATTATTCAAATTTCTAATAATAATATTTATTTTTGGTTTTTATAAGTTATTCATAATTCAAATTAATTTATGTTAAAATATCTAAATATTAAATTCAGTCCTACCCAATCATTAGCAGTTTCTTATTATTCTAACTATTTTTTTTCCAGATTTCATTCAAATATTTTTAAAATATAATTTCCTTTTTAAGTTATAGTCAAGTCTCTTAAAAATAGGAAAATGAATCAATCCAACATTTTAATTTAAAATTTGAGTCAAATATCATCTAGATTCTAGAATCCCATGGAAGATATACAAATTCAACCACCATTCATATTAGTATATCAAATTCTTCAAGTTTCTTTACCCATGAAGAATTCCACTATAGATTTCACACACACACATAATAATGCCACTCATGATGATATGATCTTAATATATGAGCCACCCCAAACTGGCACGAATTAAACCCTATTCTCGGTTTTGGATCCTATGTATGTTTCGATAAATTCAAGGTTTTTGTCGCCAGAAAATTTAAGCCATCAAATATTACTAATCAATAGTTTTGGGCCCGATGCTAGCTTCGCTAACTACAAGAATTCTAACATATTGCGGCAGTTTTAGAGTCAGATAGCGGCAGTTTTTAGCTGCCGCCAAATATATAATGGTAGTTGAATAATCGTTTTAAAATAAAAAGTTGCTAAACAATTAGTGGCGATTTTTTTTAATCGCTAAAATATTACTTTAAATCAAAATTTTGTGACCGATCACTTTTGTGGCAATTACACCCGTTGTTATATTTAAAAATACATAAAATAAGAAGTGAAATTAACTTAGTTGATTTAAATGATAATCTTACTCGTTTATTTAAATAAATATAAAAATTTAAATTTTTTTATATATATAATAATTTATTAATCTACAATAAACTTTTAAATAGAATTCAAATGCAGTCAAAATCGGATTTGGAATACTCTAATAGTGGGAGATATCAAAGAGAGAGAGAGAGAGAGAGTTAATTGCATGCATGAGTTTCTGCTGCCATGTGTACATTTGTAACTGAAGCCACAGAGAAGAGGCAGCTGTAACATGAAAAGAAGGGAGGATTAAATTAAAATCATGCATGCCCAGATTCTGAAATCCCAAAAAGGCTTCAACTTTGAAATCAAATCATCATTACAATAATGGGTTTTTGTTATTGGTGTGGTTCTTCATCATTGAAGCCATTGTTGTTGATGGTTGTTCCTCTTGTAATGGTTATGGCACTTACTTTTGCTTTTCTGAATGGTCCAAGTAATAATAATAATAATAATACCTTGGTGCCACTACTTTGGAGCTCTATAACTCCTTCTTCTTCTCCTAATTCTTCTTCTTTATTCATCAACAATGGTGATGACAACAAAACTATGCATGCCTTTGATGATCAACACATGTTTTTCTTCAATAACCTCTCTTACTTCTCTTCTCCACCACTTTCTCTTCCGGAACAATATGTAAGATCTCTTTCTTTTCTTTCCCTTTTTTTCTAATTTCTTTTTCTTATTAAAAAAAAAAATCTTTTACTAGAACATGGTATATGTTTAGGCTATTAAGTATAGTCTAGTAGTAAGGGTTGACTGATGTTTCAATTTGATCTTTGAAGAATAATGAAGTTGTTGCAAGTATGCTTTGTTTTATGTTTTTGAAATTTCAAATGTATAGAGCCAACCATTATTATTTGTTGATGTGTTAACAATGAGTCAACATGCATAGATTCAAAGTATAATAGTAATATTAGTTTTAAATTACTCTTGATTTTAAGTTTAATTTCTTAATTTTTGTCAAGGGAAAGTAAGAAAATGCATCCCCGGTCATTTTGTATCTAGCAATATAATCTTACTCTCAATTTGGTAAAATTTTGGTTTTTAAAAAGTAGTTTATTATATTAAAGCTAGTGTTTTTTTAACAGAAATCGAGCCATAAATAGACATAACTTGCCTTATTTAGCATTCATTAATTGTTACGATAATTAATAAATATTACATAAGACAAGTTTTGACTTTTTTTTTTCTTGTCTCCCTAATATTACCGATTTTTTAAATAGCTTTTCAAAAATTATATAATGTATGTTTGGTAAATCATAATAAAAGTGAATTTCTATACCTATTAAGTTATAAAAATTCTGTTTGGTAAAATTATTTTTAATTTTAAAATTACTTCAATAACATAAATCTAATAAAAATAAATAGATATTTATTAATATATAAAATTATATTAAATTTTATAATTTTGAAAAATATATGTTAACATTAACAGTTTTATTTATAATTCACTAAAGATGAGGACTCATTTTTTTTCTTTTTTTGTTTTTCCTTTTTGGGAACAGAACCAAACTGCGGTAGTTGATCATGACATCTCAAAAACTTGGGCAAGTTCAGCTCCTTTGAATGAATCTTATGTTGTTCCCCAAAGAAAATTCAGCATCTTAGATAGAACTGAAGCAGGTTTGCTACAAGCTAGAGCTGCTATTAGAGATGCAAGAAATTGGAATCAAACACTTGATCAAGACTATGTTCCAATAGGTCCAGTCTATAGGAATGCCAAAGCATTTCACAGGTAACATATTTAGTAATCATAATATGTCTCATTTTAATTATTTGTACACTAATTAAGAAAGTACTATCAGAAAATTATTAATCAAAATGCCCTTAATTTATAATAATTAATTCGAAGTGTAATGTTTATACTTGCTTATCAAACCAAGAAATTTTATTTTAAGTGATAGTTAGATATTAATTACTATGATTATAAATAATACTGGGGAGTATTTCAAGGGAAAACTAATGGGCCATAGGAATTCCTAGTGAATTTTTCTTTTTGGTTGCTTATGGCATCCTTAGCCTGACAGGCCAAAGACTAATCCGTCGTGAATCTGAGTTTCATTTAAAAGTTTGTTGTTTAAGCAGATGAGAGTGAACTGACCACTCAACCAACTCAAATTGATTGTAATTCCTAGTGAATAATACTAGGTAGTACAACTCGTACTCGCTGGTAGTAACAAGACGGAGTCTATCTAAGATAAGGTAGGGCGGGGTGGAGTCAGTAGTGTGAAAACCCATCCCTATCCGTCTTGTTGTTGTTTCTAAACAATCCATTCAGAAATTATGATGAGTAACTACGTTATAAACATTGATTAGTACTAAGTGATCATCACTGGTTATATTAAATATCCTTGATATGGTATGTAGGAGCTATTTAGAAATGGAGAAACAATTCAAAGTATTTGTCTATAAAGAAGGGGAGCCTCCAATTTTTCATAATGGACCATGCAAAAGCATATACTCAATGGAGGGTAATTTCATCCATGCTATTGAGATGAATGAGCAATTTCGAACAAGGGATCCTAAGAAAGCTCATGTGTTCTTCCTTCCCTTCAGTGTAGTAATGATGGTCCGATTTGTGTACGAGAGGAACTCGCGAGATTTCGGCCCCATAAGAACAACCGTCAAGGATTATATCAATCTCATTGCTGGAAGATATCCTTATTGGAATCGAAGCCTTGGTGCTGATCATTTCATGCTTTCTTGCCATGATTGGGTAAGTAGGTCTAACTCGATTCGAAACTAGTTCCTTTAAAATAAGAAGGTTGGTAAAGTGAGAAAGTGACGGTCTAATCACCGTTGATCGAGTCCAGAATTACATTTGTATTCATAATGTGATCATATTAGTTCTATGATGATCTTAGATGCATATGAATACACAAAATGATAATAATGTTGAGATTGATTATTCAAGTTTTTTTAGGGGCCAGAGACTTCATTCTCTATTCCTTACTTATACAAGAACTCTATACGTGTATTGTGCAATGCCAACACCTCTGAAGGATTCAACCCTACAAAAGATGTTTCTCTTCCTGAAATCAATCTCCAAACAGGTTATTAGGTTATTCTCATCATTAGTAATTTAGTAATTTTCAATTATAGTCACTTTTCACTTAATTTCAATCAAAATAGGTGAGTGGTGAAAACTCAGGTGCAGTCAACTTCACATGAAGTTGATAGCTGAGAGCCGTTAAATAATTTGAGTGATTTGACTAAATTTTCATATAACGACTATCAGTTATCAACTTTAAGGCTGCGTTTGTTTACAGAGACAGGACACTGAGATACAAAATCGTGTTTGCCAGAGGAGACATGGACAGAGATAGTGTGTCCAGAGACACTGAATTAGTGTATTTTGTGTCTATCCTGACAGGAAGGACACTGAGACACTAACAAGAAACGCAACTTATTTTTTATTTTTTCTTTCATTATTCTTACTAATTTTTCATAATTATATTTTTTATTATTATATTTTTTTATTTCAAATTTTTTTAATGAAAAAAAATAGAATAAATTAGATTTTTATAATTTGTTATAGTTTATCACCAAACAGAATACAAGAACACAATTTTGTGTCTCTATCCATTAGTGTTTTGTCATATCCTGTTCTCAATGTCTTGTCCTGTCCTGTTCTCGAAAACAAATGCAGCCTAAGTGAAGTTGACTGCACTTGAATTTCCACTGTAATAAAAATACTATTGATACACCAAAGACTCCTGAAAATCCTTGTAAAAATGTAGGTACAATAGATGGTTTTCTTGGTGGGCCTTCCGCATCTAAACGCTCAATTTTGGCCTTCTTTGCCGGTGGGGTTCATGGGCCCATTAGGCCCATTATACTTGAGCATTGGGAGAACAAGGATGAAGATATTCAAGTCCACAAGTACCTTCCAAAGGGGGTTTCCTACTATGGTATGCTTAGAAAGAGCAAGTTTTGTCTTTGCCCTAGTGGGTATGAGGTGGCAAGCCCAAGGGTAGTTGAGGCAATTTACACAGGTTGTGTTCCTGTGCTTATTTCTGACCACTATATCCCTCCATTTAGTGATGTCTTGAATTGGAAGTCTTTTTCAGTTGAAGTTTCTTCAAGAGACATTCCAAAATTGAAGGAGATTCTAACAAACATCTCATCAAGACAATATATAAGGATGCAACGGAGAGTGGACAACATTAGGAGACACTTTGAAGTGCATTATCCTCCTAAAAGATTTGATGTCTTCCATATGATACTTCATTCAGTTTGGCTTAGGAGATTAAACATTAGAATTTATGATGATTAATTCAAATTGTTTATATTGCCAATTACCCTAACAAAATGTGATTATGGTATATCAAGGACCAAACTCCTTAAATTACTATTTATATTGAATGTAATTTTTATACAATTCTAAACAAAAATAAAAAAATGTTTGATTTTATTCTTATTAAATTGATGAAATAAAATAGATCATAAATATGTGTTAGTCCACAATGATAATTTTATATTGGGTAATTTTTTGTTTTTGAAGTTTTTTAAAAATTTTAAAAATATTCTTAAATTTTATTTTGTTTTAAATTTGTCCTATAAGTTTTTTATTTGTATCAAATATATACTTGACGACTAATTTTTTAAAAAATTTAAAACCAATTCAACAATAATTTTATCAGAATAACTTTCAACACAAGCATATTAAATATAATTTTCATGTATTATTGTTATATTAGTCTTAAACTTTTTAAAAATTTAACCGTCAAAAATATGTTTAATACAAATAAAAAATTTTCATGATAAAATTAAAACAAAATAAAATTTAAAAATATTTTCAAAACTTTTAAAATTTGCTTTACTCTTTTATATTTATATCATGACTCCTAAGTAATTCTTCCGAAATCAAACTCTTCCAATTTCAAATTATACTACTAAAAGGTGATGATGCATTGGTCAACAGAACCGGGTTGACTATAAAGTATGAAACTCATTGTTTTTTTTTTTTTTACAAATTGCCACGTGGACATTACAACTCTCATCCTCTCAGGTTTCCAAACATAAGAGGGCATCTATGTTTATAATAATAATAATGCCTTAAGAATTCTTAGAAGTGAGAACAATGTAGAATATGTCATGTCACTTCTCAAACACAACGTGTCAAACCTCCTAAGCATGGTTGCCACGTGTCATTACCCTTTCTTCCACGTGGTTCTCTATTCTATTAACACGTGTCCACTCACACCAACCGTCACAAACCTTCCTATACTATCCTTATAATCTTATCATATAAATTATCAAACACCACCTTAATTCTTTCACATCCATTACAAATTATTTGAGTGATTATTAGCATCATCAATCATGGAGTCAAGGGAACAATTGAAGGAAGAAAGCGCTGAACAAACTGCAAAAGATCTTGAACAAGTTAACAAAGCCAGAAACCATGATCATGATGAACAACAACAACAAAAGCCAGGTGTAATTGGTTCAGTGCTAAGAGCAGTTCATGACACATATGAAAGTGCTAAAGATGCTGTTGTTGGCAAAAGAGACAACACTACAAATGCAGCATCATCAGATATAACTACAACAAATACAGGTGAAGAATTGGGAGGATTTGGTGCTGGTGAAGTCAGAGATATCTCTGTTGGAAAAGCTAAGAATGCAAAAGATTACACAAAGGAAGAAGCTGGTAAGTTCATACATATATTTAGATGGTTAATTCTAATTTTGTTTCTGCTTTAGAATTCAGATTTTTTCCTTCAATAACTCTTTTATTTAATCTTCATATACTTCTAGGTAACACCAATAGAATATGCCAAACAAAAACAATGTATCTTAGTGTTATTTATAGACTAATTGAAATAATATTAGATTATGCAGCTGAAAAGGTAAAAGAATCAAAAGATGCTACAGGGGAAAAGGCAGGTGAATACACAGATTATGCATCACAGAAAGCAAAAGAAACAAAAGATGCTGCATCTCAAAAAGCCAAGGAAGCTAAAGATGCAACCATGGATAAGGCTAAGGAAGCCAAGGACAAGACAGTGGAAAAGGGTGGTAAGTAATACTAATTTTTTAGAATAATTTTTTAGAATAATCAGATGTTTAAAATTGGAAGTTTAAGAATGATGAGGGTGTTGGACATAGGTGAGTACAGAGATTATGCTTCGGAGAAGGCGAAGGAAGGGAAGGACACCACGGTGGGGAAGCTTGGGGAGCTGAAGGAGAGGGCGATGGGTTTCTTGGGAGGCAAGAAAGAAGAAACAAAGCAGAAGAGTGCAGACACAGTTGAAGCAACAAAGGACAAAGCTTATGATATGAAGGAAGCAACAGAGAACAAGGCTTCAGAAACTGCCGAGGCAGCAAAGCACAAAACCACTGAAGCTAAGGACAAGACCAAGGTCTTCAATTTTGTTCATCTTTTTACAAAAAATTTCAACTACTATGGTCAAATATAAGAAATATGATAACTATTTTCAATTAAAAAAAAATTATTGTCAACTATTATTTTAGTTGGTGAATAAAGTTAATAGTTGAGAGTCGGTATTTGACTGATTTAATTAAATTTTTATGTAGCTGCTCTCAATTATCAATTTTACCGTATAAAGTTGCATGCGACTGAGTTGTTTCTATCAATTTAGTTGAGATATATTTGCCGAGTAATATAATGATGTTTTGATTATGAGTGAAGGAAAACTTGAGCGGAGCAGAGGAAGAAGCAAGGAGGAAAATGGAAGAGCTTAAGGTGGAAGGTGGTGGAGGATACAACAGAGATCTGGAAACCGCCGCCGCCGGAGACAAGCCGTCAACGGTGAGATTGCAAAAGACGCGACCGGTTGCGGTGGCCGAAGCCTTGAAAGCATCTGACCAGATGACAGGACAGGCCTTCAACGACGTCGGACGGGTCGACGGCGACGAAGACGAAGAAGTTTCCAAGTAAAACAATGAAAAAATAATACTACTACACTGTATGTAAATAATAATTACTTTTGTAATAAAATTATTATTGTAGAATAATACTTTGCTTTGTTTAATTTCCTTCATTATGGCATGCTATCTACAGATCAGTTTTATTTTATTTTGTTCAAGAGACTAATTAAGAAATAAGGAGTGTTTGTTAATATTTAAAACAAGAATGGTAATGATGTGTTATCTTTTGCTTTAATATTGGGCCTCATGGGCCCATTAAGGTTTTATTATTCTTTTCTTTTGCTTTAAATATTGGGCCTCTGTTAGGCCCATTAAGGGTTTTATTATTCTTTTCTTTTGGCAGTGGAATGTTTTGTTTTATTATCGAAGGTAATCTTCACTGCTTGATAATTTCTTTATGTAGTTGAAAGATCAACATTTCCATGACTTAGAAAATTGTCTGTACGTCCTAAGAATGTTTTCCAAATTGATGGCTAGAAATACCGAAGAGGTAATGTTCAATTTGGTTTTTTAAATTTTTATTATAAATTAAAATAGTAGAAAATCTTGAACAGTCCCATTGAAGCGGCAAAGACATGGCATGTACTTCAGAACCGTCTTAGATAACTTTACAGCACTTTTTAGTTTGATGTGTCCAATTTGTTGTTCCTAACATCACTTCTTATTACAACACAACACATTGTCACTCATCATCTCATTATCTCGGTACCTAATAAATAACACCAATCTAATCAATTAATCATGATGCAAAATAATGCAGGATACACGTGTTCATGTGATTATAGTACTTAATTAGAATGATACAGGCTTTAACAAACTTGGTGAAGAACCGAAGATAAATGGATAAGTTTTAATTTTATTTTATTTCATGTGTACAATTCATTATTGTTGTCGTGGAAAAAGAATAGTGCGACCCTAGTCAACGATGTAGTACAAATGTACCCTAAAGAAAAAAGAAAATCAAGGGTTGGTGTAGTACAACTCCACAAAATAGCGTTCCTTTTCGGCTAATATTACAATTCATATAATACAGCCATATGAAAAGTATTGGATAAAGAAAATAAAGGGTGGTAACGATTTTAAATAAGATAAAATATTTAAAAAAATAATAAAAATTGTGAATTATAATTTTAAATAAAATAAAAAATAATTAAAAATTGTAAGTTGATTTATTTTTTTAATTTTAAAAAATTATAATTTATAAAATCATAAACCACAATTTCTTTTTATAGAAATCAGTACTTACGATTTGTATTATGCACTGCACTGGTGAAATATACTAATTTAGATTCATATTAATGTATTACACATTATTTTTTTCCTGCAATTTTTTAATTATTCTTTTGACTGCTCAAAATTTACAAAAGAGATGATGACACGAATATGTAATTATACATATAAATATATATTTGACGTCCAGAAAAATATTAAATTGTTACAAAATTCACTACGCTTGATTAACAATATTATCGAACATGACAATTAGGGTTATTATTTTAG
>NC_029773.3:92879855-92906982 GCF_000817695.3 Arachis duranensis | reverse complement strand
AGATCGAATCAAATTTAAATTTAAAAATAAAAAATATTAAATCTAATCTAATTCAATAATTTTAGTACAAATTAAAATTTTGATTATATCTAATATGATCGTATTCGAATTCAAGCGACGCCTGTTACTATAGGCGAAGCAACTCCTACATATATTCCTAGTTTATAATAATCTTTCACACCAATTATTTAATACATTATAAGATTATTGTTAATAAAAAATTTTAACATTTTTTTTTGTTTTGTAATTTTTATATACATTCTTAAGATACAAGTTAGTTGAATATATTTTATAATAATACATTTCATACAGATAAATATGGATATTGTTATTGTGTATATTAATAATGTCTCTGATCTTATCTTTAACCTTACCTGAACATGAGTGAGAGAGTTTGTCCTTACCGTCTCTTTTCAAATATTTTTGTGGATGGAGTAAGAAAACAATTCCATTTAGGCTTTGACCTCCTAAACCAAATAACTCCTAACTATAGAATCAAGTAGTAATGAAATTATTCTATTTTATGATATTATTTTAATAATTGAGACATGTTATCGAATTTGAAGAGTGGCATTAATTATCATTCTCCTAATTTATACCATACCTTATACCCACCTTTCTTCCTATTTTGTTGTGTCCACAAGATAATAAATGAATGATGCAAAAGGAAGAGACAAATTTGTTAATGTTGCAAGTGTGAGGAGTGTTGAAGTTAGTCCCATATTAAAAAAAGCATAGAAGAGTGAGGAGTTTATAAGATGAGAGACTCATTAATTTGACACCTTAAGGTTTTGAGTTGGATGCGGTGTCTTCTCATCTTATATTATCTCGCTTGATTTCTCCCCGAAATCTCCACAGTTGGCCCAACAAAATTAAACTAATTGATTTCATTCATTTAAGAGAAAATTTTAAAATAATTTCTGATAATTATCTTAAAAGATAATAAGATATTTAATAAAAAATATTTAACTTAGTTTTTAAATTTTATTTTTATAAAATTGATTAATTTTTGTATTAAAATAAATTAATGTTTTTTTTATATATAAAGATTAATAAGTCCAAAAAAAAGATTAGACACCAAATTAGATATTTTTTTTAGAAACTTCATTATTTTTTCGAAATAATTATAAAGAGTCCGAAGAATATTCCTTCTTCATTTAAAAAGGAAAAACAGTAAAAGGCATAACTGATATTAATAATATAATATAATGAAGAGTCAAATTACGGAGCTTAATCAATTAGGTGCAAACGAAATCATAACAATATTTTTAATACTCAATTAGAATAGAAATAAATTAAAAGATATACGCTTTAAAATTACCATTATTTTTATTACTATTATATTTTTATTACTATTGTATATTAGTTTGGTGGAACGAATATTAGGTAAAGTTAAAAAAGATTAACATAAAAATATTAGGAAATAATACATTGACAACAGTGCATCTATCATTGCGTAATCAAATCAAATCAAATCGTTACACATGAGGTAATAAATAGGGAAGTTCTATATAGAGTAAACTTTAGGATTTTTTTTTCGACATTTTAAGTAAGTTTTAAAATTATATCTGGTATTTAAATGGTTTTATTTAAATTTTTATTATTTTAAAATTATTTTAATATTTTTATTGTCAATTATGTAAATAAATTACTAGCAACAAAATAATATTGAGATTATTTTAAAAGGTTAAAGTAAAATAAAATAATATATTTTTTTCAATTAATTTGTACCACATATGCTAAAATAATTTTTGTTATAGACACTTATTAATAATAATTTGTTATTCAATTAATATATCAATGTAAAAGTTATAAATTACATTGATAAATTTCAATAATTTTTTATTTTTTTCGAATACTATATTACATCTTATATGAGTACAACAATAATCATAATTCATCATTTTAGTAAAAAGTAAGAAAAAATTATTAAAAGAATATAGAACATAATTTATGCATAAGTATTATTGTATATAATTGTTCATGATTCCTATAGAAAGGAAGATAAACAAAAAATAAATAAATAAAAGGCGCACAATAACTTTTAAATTTGTTATTTTATCGTTCAATTTTCGAAACTAAAAATAAAATTAAATATGTATAGAATATAATTTAAATATTAAGACGATTTTAAATTTACTCTAAATATTAAAAAATGATATTTTACTCATCATCATACAACATACATGTTCATCATTTGTCAAGAAAAATCTGGCAATACGTTATTTATTTTATGGATTATGGAAAGAATTTGGTTTCTCCATTTTGGATATAAAACTCTTTAATGCTAATATCTAATTTGATATATTATTACCAAATATATATATACACACACTGACACACACACAAGAGTTGTTCATGTTTACGCTCATTGTCTCACTACTACAATTACTTTATATATGCAAAATAGTAATTGATTTTTCACTTTTACATTTATTGTTATGGTAGAAAACAATCAAATAAAAAAATGTACAATCTATTTTCAATTTCTAGAGTATTCATATAAATCCCTACAAAAAAAAAAAACCTTAACATAAGATGGATTAAAAAAATATGTTGATATCTTAACAATATTATAAATAGATAAATAATAAAATTTAAATTTGTAAATACCATTTAAATTACATATATATGTAAATAAAATATTTAATTAATTTATATAAAAAAATCCATTCTAAAAGTCTTGGATTTAAATTTTTTAAATGAAAAAAAATCCTCATAGACTCTTCTATTTTTATGGACTTCCAAATCAGATTAATTAAATTTATATAAAAAATTACTATTAGTATATTAGATATTTTGATACTTAAATAAAAACACAGTTGTAATTATATATTTAAGTTTTTTTAATATAAAAAAATTTAAAAAAATTAATTTTATACTCAATATAATTTTGTATTTGATTTAATTCATAAATAAATTTTTTAATATTTTAAAATTTTACAAAAATTACATTCAATTTTTTAACAAAAATATTACGTACACAAAAAAACAATTATCAAATTAATTATTATATATATAAGTATAATTTAATTTATTTTAAAATATATTTTATACTTTATATAGATAATTGAATTAATGTTATTTTTATTTTATTTTATTTTAAATGAATATCTCATCCAGTTTCTGATAATTACTTCGAAAGGATTATGAAACTTTTGATAAAAGAAATACCCAATTCAATTTATGATATCTTTTTTTTGGATTAATTAGTCTTTGTGCCAATAAAAAATAACATTAATTTTTTTGGCACAGAGATTAATCCATGGGGTGTTCGATGGTGCGGTTTGGATCGGTTTTGAGTCAAAAACTTATTCGATCCGAACACTAATTTTACTTGCGGTGCGGTTTGGATTGGATGATCTTTTAAAAAAAATCTGATCCGATCCAATCCAATTTCAAGCGGTTTGGATTGGATTAGATTTGCGGTTTTATAAATTAAAAAAATTAAATACATATAACAAGTCTCAACATCAAATTTTAAATAATCAACAATGACATAACAAGTCTCAACAATATTTTAAAAAGACAACAATAACATAACAATAGAAATAAAATTATAAGTTAGTTAAAATAATTAAATAAATAATATTTTGAATATAAAATATTTATTAAATAATAATAATACTTAAATAATATAAAAATGTATAATAAATTGAACATGATATAAGTATAATTGTAAATATAATAATAAAATAATAATATTATATCACATTGTGCGGTTTGAATTGGATTGGATTGGTTATGAAAAGTAGATCCGAAATTCGATCCGATCCAACGGTTTGCAAAAAGTAAAATCCAATCAAATCCAAATTAGTGCGATTTTAATCGATTTTCAATTTAAATTAGATTGGATGAGCAATTTAATTTGGATCAGTTTAAATTTAAACACTCCTAAATTAATCAATCTCATAAAAATAAAACTCAAAAATTAAAAACTAAATTAAATATTTTTTTATCAAAAAACTCATTATTTTTCGAAAAAATTATCAGGAATTTAGGGTTTTTTTCTCTTCTATTTTGAATGGTAGAAAGTAGAAAGAAACACAATAGGGATACTCTAGAAGTACCAACCAATTGAAGCAGTGCACGTATTTCACTGATTAGAGGTAGCAGCAGCAGTTACACTTCACCAACCTTCTCTCTCTCTCTCTCTCTCTTCATTTTATAGGCACTTCTTCCCTCTCTGCCTCTCTTCATTCTCTGCTTTGTATCTTCTTCCAAGGTTACTTACATTATAATAACACATTCTTCTTGTTTTCTCAGAATCATATCAATGTCAAACACTAGAGGTTTCATTGCATATCTTGTCTCTGCTTCCTCTGTTGCTGTTTTATCTGCTGTGTTGCTCATAAACCATGCTCATCATCATAATCATGAAAGCAAACCATACCTTGCTACCAATACCCTTTATGAATCTGGAGTTCAAAAAGTTTGGCCTGTAGGTGTTTGATCATATTCCCATGAGAACTTTTTGAATGAGTTTTGCTTCTTTTTTTGTGTCTGAATGTAACATGAGCAATGGTTGGTTGTTGCAGGAATTGGAGCTGAATTGGAGGGTTGTGTTGGCAACAGTGATTGGTTTTCTTGGGTCTGCTTTTGGAACTGTTGGTGGGGTTGGTGGTGGTGGCATTTTTGTTCCCATGCTTACTCTCCTTGTTGGCTTTGATACAAAATCTGCTGCTGCTCTATCTAAATGTAACAAAATTTCTTATATTCCAATAATAATAATTCATTTTTTTACTTAGACTTTCACAAACAAAATTGATTCAAATTCTTTTAGCGCATGTATGGAAAAAATTCCCACCCTGAGTAGTTAGTCCTACCATGATGAATATTCTTGACTCAAATAGGATTGTTTTTGGAGGCTATCTACGTGTGATTTTGACAAATAAAATTATGACCCCTTTTCTTCTTTTGGTCTTTCTGAGTGGTTTATTGGTCATTAATCATTGATACATAGCATAGTTGTTTGTGAAGTTACTGCTATTTGGTTTGTGTTTTCGTTTTCTGTTCGAGAATAAGTGAAAACAATAATATATGGTTTTTTTTTTATCATAGGTATGATAATGGGGGCATCAGCATCATCTGTATGGTACAATCTGAGAGTGCCACATCCAACAAAGGAGGTTCCAATATTAGACTATGATCTTGCACTTCTGTTCCAACCTATGCTCTTGCTTGGAATCACTATTGGTGTTTCTCTCAGTGTTGTCTTCCCCTATTGGCTCATCACTGTCCTCATCATCATTCTCTTCATTGGCACATCTTCAAGGTCCTTCTTCAAAGGAATTGAGATGTGGAAGGAAGAGACTCTTCTCAAGGTAAAAAAATAATTTTTTTTTTCATGATTTTAGATCATGATGACACTATTTGGAAAATTTAACTTATCAGATTTTTCTAGTTTTCTTTATAATTTTATTTTGTTTGACCTCTTTTTGTTTTCTGCTTTGTTATGTGCAGGAAAAGGCCAAGCAAGAAGCAACTATAGTTAATTCACGTGGAGAACGTAGGTTTCAATAATCTTATACATTTTTAATAATTGTTTTATCTTTGTAAAGTAATGAATAGGAAACGGTGCAATATAATTTGGGTTCAATGATTGGCATGATAACATGAAGTCATGAACAGTTTTTTGTGTAGAGCATCAACTTGTATTATATTCATATGCTAATATACTATAGTGGTAATTTGTTTCTTTACAAATTGTGTTTTGAGTTCTAATTGTATTCATGACTTTTGCAGTTTTAATTGATACAAAATATGAACCATTGATCCCCAGAGAAGAGAAGTCAGCTCTAGTATGTAATTTTATTTATTCTTTTATTATTAGATGATTATTTAAATGAAAACGCATGAAAAACGTGGTTATATATTATCACAATTATTGTTTTATTGTCTATGAGAGGAACAAATTAACCTTTATTACACTACACTTCAAAAAAAAAAAATCATATTTCAGGAAATAATGTGTCTCAACCTTAGATGGAAAAGGATGCTGGTGTTGATGGTAGTGTGGCTTGGTTTCTTGCTGATTCAAATCATCAAAGCAAGTCTCTTTGTCTCTATCTTATTCTGTCCAAATTTTTTTGATGTTATTTTTTTAATATTATTTATTTTAACATGTTTGGTGGCGGTGGTTGCAGAATAATACAAAGGCTTGCAGTGTTTTGTACTGGGTCCTTTTTGGTTTACAGGTTGGATAAAGTTCAATTAACAAATATAACCTCAAATTATTATTTTACTACACTTAGTAGTGTGTGGTTTGACTAATAATTGACATGAAACTATGTTTTCTTTTTTTGTGTTTTCAGTTTCCAATTGCATTTGTGGTGTTTGGGTATGAAACAGTGAAGTTGTACAAGGATCACAAGAAAAGAATCACAACAGGGTGCTTAGATTACATATGTGAGGCCTCAATAGCATGGACACCTATGAACCTTGCATTTTGTGCATTGTGTGGAATCATTGGTGGAACTGTTGGAGGGTTACTTGGTTCAGGTGGTGGATTTGTTTTAGGCCCTCTTCTCTTGGAGATTGGTGTTATCCCTCAGGTAATTAAAGTATATAGTATGTACATTTTCAAGGTTTTGTTGACTAGGTTAAGTATATATGCTATTTTGGAAAAATGTGTTGACTAGGTAAAGAATATGTATTATGGAGTTAAACTTTAAAATAGTCTCTTAGATTGATCGCAAACAGTAAAATAATCTTTGAGATCCCAACTGTTAACGCATTGTAATTTTTTCAATTTCATGAATAAAATTGGTGCAATTAGAATTTAAAAAATTATTTTAGTATACGCAGTCAATTTTAGAGATTAAGTTGGGACTTAACTCGTTTTAACTTATTTGTAAAGAGTGTAAAGTAAAGTTGACTTTAGAATTTATGAGCTGATTTGAGTGCCTAAAAATCTTGATTTAGGACTAAAATCAATAAAATTAACTTCTAAATATTTTTATGTATGTCAATGGCATTGCAGGTTGCTAGTGCGACAGCAACATTTGTGATGATGTTTTCATCATCTTTGTCTGTGGTTGAATTCTACCTTCTCAAGAGATTCCCTATTCCTTTTGGTAATTTTTTCAGCAACCCTCTAAGTTGATTTTAGTTCTATGTATAAAAGTTCAAGTTTAATTTATAAACCTTCGTATAAAACTTCTTTTACAATATTTATCTGAACAAAAGAACTTGACCATATGTTAATATAAAAAAGTTCTATACAGACAATAACAATATATATAAATAATTTTTTTACTGTGCATATAAATCAAAATTTTATTGTATTTTTTTGGCAGCCTTATACCTCACTACTGTGTCAGTTTTGGCTGGATTCTGGGGACAATTCTTTGTAAGAAGATTGGTTAAATGTCTTGGAAGGGCTTCACTCATTGTATTCATCCTCTCTGGTGTTATTTTTGCTAGTGCTGTCACCATGGGTAATAAACCAAACCAAACTCAATTTCTGATTCGTATGACTTTTTTACCCCTACATAATTACATTGTTAAACATTTTTTTTAACTTTTTCAGGTGTTGTTGGCACTGAACAGAGCATTAAAATGATAAACAACCATGAGTTTATGGGATTCTTAGGATTTTGTACAAGTCAGTGATTAAGATTTTAAGTGTGTGAAATTAGTAGCACCAAACAATTTGGAAAAAATATTTAGAGTCAATCAGTGTGTGTGAAAAGATAGGTTTTGCATTAAGATTAGCACAAAAACATTATTTCCAAATGTTGGTCAATGCCTAGTTGACCAACAGGAATGAATGAAAATCTGTGTCTCCCTTAAATAACAAAGGCTATTTTTGCCTTAGTCTCTTGTGTGGAAAAAAACAGGGAGTCTATGGTTTGTGTTAGTTCCTGGCTAACACATACATATCTTATTTTGTACTTTGTCATTTCATTAATTTGTCTTATTTTGTTGGGGGAATCATTCAATTCCTCCCCAATATTATATTTATATTATAATATTTCTGTTTATTTTTCTTTTAATTATGATTGTGATTCAACAATCAAGGTATTGGAAAGTCACCAAAAAAAATCAAGGTATTGGTGACCCCACAATGTTCAGGTATTAATTCTCTTAAAAACTGGTGGACCATAAATGATTTAGATCTTTAAATAATTAAGTGTTCAAAATGGACTAAATAATTTAGGAAATGGTGAATAACTAACAATTAAAATTTAGTAATTTTATTGTTATTTACGTAGAGTGTAAAAGATTTAAAAAAAATTAATGTTATTTAATCAAATGATTGTATTTGTAAGAATTTGATGTAGTAGACTATTGATTTAATTGTCTTTATTATGTGCACAATTTTTTTTTATGTGCATATATACAAATGAATAGACCAAATCTAAATACTTTAATCTCAAATTTTTCTGTTCTCATCTCTCTCATTTTCTAGTGGTATTGAATATGTGAAGAAGATTTGTGGAACTTGGCTACTATAAACTTGAAAGAGGCTCCATGATTATTATGGTCTTGATCCAAAAGTGAAGAATAAAATAATACCATTAATATTTTAAATTTAAATAAATATATATAATACTAAATGTATGGTCCCTGCATGATTGTTGCATTTTTTGGAATCTATCACCAAATTAAATGAATTTTGGGACCAATGTTTTTCCCTTTTTTGTCATTGAAGATGGAGATTAAGGTACCCTATGTATGAATATACGGTCGGAATTATTTGATTAAGACATCATGTGGCCAAATAAGCAAATAGCTGGTTAGATCTTTGAATCAAATCTTAGATCTTTGGTAACACCAAAATAGTGTTTTGTTTTGAAACGAAAAGGAAATAAATTATACGTGGCGGTTGCTTAAACCATCACTATTAAATATAATTAATTTTGCTTTTACTTTAATAATTTATGGACACAGATTTGGGAAAATATTAATTTTTGTATAATTAAAATAGTATTGGCCGAAAATAATAATCAATGATTCTGTGCTTAGCCTACATCCATTATGTTAAGATAAGAACAAAATAAATTTGATAGAGGCTATGCAAAGAAATTGAAAAAATTTCAATGTAACATAATTGGCTTGATAATACAATAAATAAAAGTATCTTTATAAATTTAAATATTTTATTTAAGATAATTTTGAGAATCCAGTCTCAGTGGATTCATCAAAAGACATTCTTATAAATATTAGTCTTTGTTGATTCTTTTCTTAATTATAAGATTGTTTTTCCTTTTTTATTATTTTTTTTCTTTTATTGTTGAAGGTGACTATCTCATCTTATAAAATCAGGACCTAAAAAACTCTGCTAATTCGATGAATGGTTACACATTTGCATCAAGATAACTTCTCAGTTTATTTGTTTATTCTCTTTGAATGATTGATTAATTAATTCATTCATATAAATACGTAATCAAAATTTGATAAGACCTACATGTTTTAAAATTAATTTAGTTGTTCTAAACACTCAAGCTACATATGTTTGTAATGAAAATTACTTCCTCCTCTTTCATTCACAAATTTTGGTAAGCAGAAAATAAATATAATGTTCTTTTTGTAATATTATATATTAAATGTGATGTATGATATGCATGTAACAAAAACTTGTAATCATTCAATTATTCTATTCAAAAGAAAACATCATTTGATTTGTCTAATTGAATAAAAAATAAATGAAGTGTGACTAGAAACATAGAACTATAGGCAAAGAATACAGATGCAACAAATACTTTTTTTTTGGGTTAAATAAAGTTTGTAGATCTTTTTGGACTACGACCTTGAAAAGAAAAGTATCCAAAATTTGTAGTGTGTTAATTTTACAAGGACAAGTTTTTTTTTTAACTTTTTTTTATAATTTAGAAAATAAATGAACAATGATTTGGATAGTAGGATGAATTATTGTGGAGTTTTTCTACTACTACCAAAAGTAATTGTGATGAGAGGCACTTCCAAAACTCAAAACCCCTATTTATCTTCAATGAAGGCTTTTTTATTATTAAATAATGTCTTAGTTTAAATTTAAATATGATTTTTATTTTGATGTATTATCAATGTAAAACAATTTTATATATGTATCCAATTTAAGAGTGTTTATGGGTCAAGTTGGTTTAGATTTGGAATAAAATGAGAATCAAATTAATTAAATTGTAATGGGTTCAGATTGATTCAGTTGGGATAATTGATTATCCGATGAAATAAAAATTCAAAAAATATTAAAAAATAAGAAATATTTTTAGAAAAATCATGTAAATATAATAAACAAGTAATATCAACTAATAAGTCAATAATATTCTAACAATAACAAAATACCCATAATCTACAATTATAATAAAATTAGGTTAATTAAGTAAAAGTTATATATATGTTATTAGAATTTATATTTTTTCTATCTAATAAAAGGGTTATCGAGTTGGTTTGGGTTTCACTTTCCCAAAATCAACACCCAAATCAGTTATGATCAGGTATTATCGAGTCAGATCTAATTATATCCGATTATCTATTGGTTTTAGAATTGATTTAATTAGTTCAAATATATAATCGGGTTATTCGAATTCGTGAATACTTTAATTTAATTATGTAATATCATATCAATAAAGATAATAATTTTTTACGTTAACTCCATGATTGATAATCTAAAATAATAGATATAATTAAATAACTAATAAAATATTTTAGAAAATATTTTACCTTGTAGGTACATAAAAGCTAAACTCCTTAAATAAACCCTAATGATTTTTGCATGGGAATAACATAATGTTGACGGTGGACCTTTAGGCCAAGTGAGAAATAATTCTAATAATGTTTTTATTCATCAAAATTCAAACATGAAAACCATGATCATGTGTTTGCTGAACAAAGCACATGCTATGCATCTCTCTTTCTCCCTATATAGGGACAATGAATATTCTGAACTATGGCCTATATCATGCAACATCAATTTATTCAGCCAGCCAATTGCATCACAAGAAAGTTAAAGGGAAAATAAAAGAACAAAACAAACCATAACAAATCCTTATCCCATTAAGTGAAGAGGACTACATCAATCAAAAAATGACATTGCGTTTTATCATGTATAATGTCTCCAGTGATACTGTTTCGGCATAAATTATCTTTAACTATTTAGTGTATAATCTTTCTTGTTTGAATGTTGGAAGAAAATAAAAAAAATAAAAAAAAGAAAATAAAAGAAAAAGTTGAGTTATTTATATATTTTTTGGATGAATAGAAAATAGATGGAAAGAAAATAGAAAGAAAATTTTTGTTTGTTTGAATGAAAAGAAAAGTGAAAAAAAAAATTATAATAATATAAAATTACATTAATACCCTTATCATAAAATAAAGTATAAATATTTTTTTATTTATATTTTATTATATTTTATAAATATTATAAAATATTATAATTTTATATATTTGATGTAAAATATTTATCTAATACATATAATGTTTAAATATAAATTTCTATTATAATAATATATTAAAACTAAATTTATATTAATATTTGTCAATAATAATATAACTAAGGATAATATTGAAAATACAAAATTATAACACTTTTCTTCTTGTTTTCTTGCTTGTGATGGAAAGAAATTTTTTTAGTGGGACCACACAAAAATTTTCTTTTCTTTTTATTTTCTTTGATAACCAAACAAAGAAAAATATAATTTTCCATCCATTTTCTTTTCATTTATTTTTTTTCCATTCATTTTCTATCAAACCAAATATAGTGTAAAACCTTTTGCCGATAAAATAAAACAAATGTCTTAAAAAATCCTTTAAATCAATGTCTTATTTCCAATTATTTTTACTTATTATTCTCAATTCTCAAGACAATGTTTCTTGTTTAAAATAGTTTGATACTAATAATTGTATGACATATGCTTAGTAAACAATATCCTTGTAATAATTGTCTAATTTCCTGTGATAAGGTTTCAATCATTGTGACCCAACTACACTTTTTAAATACAAGTGCCTCAAATCAATATCTAGTTTACGGTTGATTTTTTAGTTATGTAGTATTGAGAAAACAAAGAACAATTAAAGAATAAACATGGTCTATAATGTTTTAATATCCAGAATATCAATCAGTACAAGATGACATGAGAATGAACACTGTTCACAAACAAGTCAATGGTAACAAAGAACAAAGGTAAGACCCTTGATTCTATATCATAAATGTTGACCTTTTTAATCCACCTTTGTCTAAAACACTGAGCTGTGTAGAACACTTGCAGGGACTAGTTTGTATTTTGCCTGGATCCAATTTGAAAACCAATCAATGGCCCCTCGCAACAACATTGAGCGACCGAGGAGCGCGTCTCTGTCTTAAATGTGCTCCAGAAGCATGCAAGTATTTCATAGAAACCGGTTGCATATCAGGGATCTAGCTATGGATGAACTACTTGTGGCTATGGCTTCCTTGGAAGAGTTTCTTAGATGGGGAAGCCATGACTGATTTGGTATCAGTGTTGATTGCTATGTTTCCCATTCCAGCCTCCATGGCCTCCCTTTCATCTTTGTCCTTTTTCTTTTGGTCAGAAATGCCAGCATTGGCTCCAGGCGGGATGTGATCAGAAGAGGTGACGGATGGCTCCAAAAGCCGTGGACCAGCATTGATCCACGGATGTTGAAGGCACTGCCCAGCAGTTGGCCGTTTCTCGGGAACAAAGTCTAGAATCGGAACCAGAAACTCAGTAATGTCATTTGCATCTCGCTCGCTAAAGTCATACTTCTCCATGAGAACCTTGTTCAAGGGCCAGAACCGTAATCGCCTGATATGCCTTAGATCCCCATATCTATTAAAGAAATCGCGAGAATAACGGCCTCCTAATGCAATCTGAGAATTATGATGCACAAACATGTTAGCCTTAGCCATGAATGTCATGAAAATGATTGATTGAGAAGTACACAGAAAAGTATTACTACCTTCCGCGGCATCATTCCAAGAAGTTCCATCATTAATGCCAAGTGGTCCTGAGACAAATTATAGAACAACATTCAGAAATTAGAACCAAAAAATGAATGGCAACAATTGATCTCTCCCACCAAATAAAGCTGTAAATCTGGCATTGAATTTGATAAGCACATCTCTATTGTTCTTTTTAAAATATCAATATCCAATCAATTAAAACCACACACCAACCAAACCATTTGGTGAAAGCAGCAATGTATGCCTCAATTAACTAATATGCATTAAGATTAGGAAAGGGCGATAGTCATTAGGCTAAAACCTCAAGATAGCATCCTATAAAAGAGCGTGGCAACTAGTTAATAATCATAACTCGAGTGGCAGCAGGTTTACTCTATTGGAATTTTTTAAGTTTGAGACTTGATATTAGAGGAGGTGGCTATTATCATAAACCATATCTTCCAAAGTTTAAACTGTTCGGTATCCGGCTAGAGGCACATGAACGGATTTATACCATAACACACACTCCTCACTTTGAGACTTTGAGCTTGAAGCATGGACATCTATAAGAACAGAGGCAAAAAAGGATTGAAATATAATCATTTGATTATAGAAACTTTGATGCCACATCATGAACCATCTCTCTCACTGGGTACTAACATATAAATAGTTTTGTATCGTAAAAGTTGAATAGAGGACTGTGGTTCCCCATCAGACATGGACTAGGCTAAGCATTATTCTCCATATGCCAGCATGGAGGAATAAAATCCTAAGTTATCGTGTGAAATCTCCCAAAACATGAATAGTTTGTATGAATCTCCTTAACAGTTTTAAAAAGAAACAAAATCCAAGAAACACTTTCACTGCATGAACGGAAGGTGTATTGGAGGCTTGTCATTCGCAAGTAGCGTTTGAGATAGTTAGTCTATACGTCACATAAAGCTGTTCAAGATCAACAAAACCTATAGTGATTCTATTTTCTTTCTCATCCAGCACTGTGCTACTTGGATCCAAAATAACAGCATATTTACATTTACCCAAATCATGAAGTGAACACCAACAAATGCTTTACTCATTCAGCTCCATATCCTACAACAAAAGTGATCTACATCCAAAAAGAACTAGCATTCCTTCCCAAACAGAGCCATCAAAGCTATGCAAAAACCAACGCCTGTCGCTACAGTATCTTCTTTACTTTAGACTAATTGGTTTGCTTGATGGGATTTGATGACCTTAAAGACTTTGGACTTGGAAAAATACATGCATATGTAATCCTTTCAACCAATAAAGAAGTTTTGAAAATAAAGCAACCATGAAATTTATTTACTAAAACAAGCTACTCATTTCATGCTGAACTAGCTAATACAGATAGTAGGTATCTTCCTCATTCTAAGTGGCTGAATTGAATTTTGAGTTTTTGACTAACAATCAACGACAGACTTCATAGATATATAATCCGACAACTCTTCTATCATAGTTTTAGAAATTTCAAGCACCTAAAGCTTGTTCCAAAATTCATATGCATATTATTCACACACTTGACTTTTAAAATGTTATCATTTGTAAGTTCCATTCAAATTTTAAGTTTCAATATAAGGACCTGAAAACCTAGAAATTCTCATCATATAAGTGAGAATAATCACACGTTCTAATCACACATTGTAAACATAATATACACACCTCATCCCGATCGAAGTTGTCACCACTGTGAGGATCAAATAGAACATCTCCCGTGGCAAGCTCGAAACAAATGCAAGCAAAGGACCAAAGATCTGCAGAGGTAGAATACTTCGACCCAAGGATCACCTCTGGACACCGATATTGTCTTGTCTGGATATCATTTGTAAACTGTTTATATGTCCAGCAAGCATTACCAAAGTCAACTAACTTGCACTTCAGATCAGCTGATGCCAGCAGCTTTTGTCTCATTGAACGGCTTCCCCTTTTACCACTCTGTTCTTTTGACTTTGTTCCATCAGCATCTGATAACCGATGGGTGCCTGTAGAACTGGAAGCTTGTTCTTTTGCAGAACTTGCATTTGGAGACGATTCTATGGCACCAGAGGTTTCAGGATTACCATCAACTCCTTCTGAAGCTTCCTTCTCCACACATCCGTGTGCTGCCCGCTTAGCTTTTCTTTTAATTTTTTTCTTATGATTCTTGAGCAAATCCCCATTTGATGTTTTCAGGTCTTTTGCACCTCCAGACTCTAGCACTGTCTTATCTTTACTATTTGGAAGAATGAGAGGAGTGCCAGACTTTCTAGGATCTTTAGATGGATCTATCATTGATAAGAGAAGGATGTTTTCGGGTTTCAAGTCAGTATGTATAATAGAAAGCTGCTTATGTAAGTAATCCAATCCAACCAAAATATGAAAGCATATCTCTTTAACCCTACTAATAGGCATCCCGCGGTAATCAGAATACTTTATAAGAGTTAATAGATTATCGCCAAGGTATTCAAAGACCATGCAGACATGCTGTCCATTCGGACCAGAATGCTTGAAATGGTCCAAAAGCTTCACCACACATTTCTTATCCTCTGGGTCACCCTCCGCAATCTGTTGCAAAATTGTTATCTCATCCATTGCCGCCTCAGTGTAATGCTGAGCACTCTTTTGAACCTTCAGAGCTACATAGTTCTGCATATCTCCATCAGAACATGAAAAATTATATTCACACACCGATTATGTAAAAAAAAAGGGTTAAAAAAAAGTCAAGCTAAAGAATTGTAAAGATGCCAAATAATTGTTTGCTTACTAGATTACAGATTTTCATAGCATATTTAGTTTTCCATTTGAAAATATTTGAATTTTCACTTACACAATGGTTTTACAGCTCCAAATAAAAATCCACACTCATTCTAACTGCACAAGCATATAGCCGAATTCAAAGTAGCCTGGTAGTAATAAAATTGCAGTTTTTCTCCAATACTATTGAATCCCTCACATAGGGTCAGGCACTGAGACTAAACAATGATTTGGGGCATAAGATAAAACTTGTGTTTAGACTAACTAACTCAAAAACTTCTATAGGTTCAAAGCCATATTATAATCCAAAGCTTTAGCTTCCTAAGCGAGCAAAAAATTAAAACAGAAAAAAGGGAAAATCTTTTAAACACCAATCACTAAGCAAACAAGCTTCAAATCATCTTCAAAAATATCTTATTTCACAACTATAAACTTCAGGCTCAAAACCACATTTTAATCAAAAGCTTAAGGCAGTTAAAAAAATCTCAAACACGCTTCAAAAACATTGTAATTAAAGACTTCAACTTCCTAGGGCAGATTAAAAAACCAATTATTCAATAATCCTAAACCAAGCACATTTCAAATCATCACCACCTAAACTTTTTTAAGCTTAACAAACACATTATAATCAAAATCTTAAGCTCCTAAGGCAGCTAAAAAAACACGAATTCACTAATCCCTAACCATACACACTTCAAATATTCACCAAAAAGTGCTTATCTTCACAACTATAAACTCATTCCAATGTAAGAAATTCTACAGAGCCCACAAAAAAAGCTTCGATTTTGAAAGAGAGTGAGTGATTACAGAGCTTTGGGTGTCCCAAGCGAGCCAGACAGTGGAGAAGTGTCCCCAACCAAGCTTGCTCTGAACGACGTAGCGGCCATTCTTGAAGGTGTCGCCGATTCTTACGGCGTGGTAGCCGCCGCGCCGGTAGTCCTCCGTTCCCTCATCCTCCGACGTAAAATCGCTGCTATCGGTGGTTCTCTCTTCTTCCGGCTGATTATCCCCCATTTTCCCCCGATCGATGAAGAAAGAAGAAAATCAACGATAAGAATAAGAAGAAAAATACGTGTGTGTGTATGTGAAATGAAGAAAGAGATTAACAAAAATGAGGGTTTTGAATTGAAAGGGGTTAGTTGGCTTATGGAAAGTGAGATCTCGGAGAGTGATGAGTGATTATGGAACCAGCAAACGGGCTCGTTCCATTGGTGTTTCCGAGGTGGGGGTGTTCTTCGATACATTGTTAAATTAAAATAATTTTATATGCGAATCTAATTCATAATATTACATTAATAAAAATAATTATCTTTTATAATAATAATATGAATAATCATCTAAACAATAAATATGATCTATGATTGTATAAAATATTTTATACTATTATATTAGTACATCAAAATTTTGAAAAGAAATATCATTAGTTAAAAATTTTGGTTTTTAATATTGTTTGGTACAAAATATATTATTCATGTTATATGTGTATAAAAGGTTAATTATCCTATAAAAATACATATTTAGTGTGTATATAAAAATACATACATATACATGCTTATATTATATACGGGTAAAATATATTTTTTTGTCTCTGAAATTTGATAAAAATTTTAAAAATATCGTTAAATTTTATTTTGTTTCAATTTTGTTCTAAAAGTTTTCGATTTGTATCAAATATACCTCTGACGGCTAATTTTTCAAAAAAATTAAGACCAATTCAATAATAATTTCATAAGAATAACCCTCAACACAAATAAATCAAGTATAATTTTCGTACATTATTATTAAATTAATCTTAAATTTTTTAAAAATTTAACCATTGAAAATACATTTAATACAAATCAAAAATTTTTAGAACAAAATTAAAATAAAATAAAATTTAAAAATATTTTTAAAATTTTTACCAAACTTACGGAATAAAAATATACTTTACCCTTAATATTACCAAGGAATATCACAGTATATTTTATGATCTAGCTTGAAGCCTTGAAGGGTAACTCATTTCTAGTCTCACTTTCCTTCATGACTCATGGGAAACTATTTCTTAAAAATGTTATGATGATGTATATTTGGTATGAATTATGATAGAGATAAAATCAATTGATTGATTAATTGATATTCTTTTCCCATATATGTACTCAACATCCACTTGTCTTTTTGCCCTTTTTCTCTTATTATATTTATCCACTATCAACTATCAACTCAAGAGCATTTTCCTTTTTATTTTTATTTTCATTTTCTATGATTGAGTGCAATTATTTCTCCTCCAGAACAATCATTATCCACCTACTTCTTCTAAAATGCGGGTTGATTGTGTTATGGACCTCATAGACCTAACCAAATTAATCAAACCATTAACTCATTAAGTACCTCTTTGTTTAAAACCATCATCCACTACTCTGTAATTTTTTTTAAATTTGTTGCAGAACTATAAAACAATACAATAATAATTTATATTATAAAATTTTTAAAAACTTTTCATAAAAAATTTCCTCATAACTCATAAGAATTAGTAAAAAAAAAAAACTCAATAGTTACTTTAATTTTTATATTACAATAAATGTATTCATTTGTTTTAAAATTTAGTTAAAATTTACCCTAAAAGTTATCCATTAAAAAAATATAAACTAATGTTAAATTATTTAAAGATATAGGTATTTTTTTTTGTTATAATCTTACAGAAAACATATAACATATGAAAATAATTTAAATAAGTGACTAATACTTTAGTAATCTAAATTAATTACTAATATTTTAGTTTCTTTTTTATAATAACAATTTACTTCAAATTAACTGCATTATTGACTTTAAGCCATGCCTTTTTTTAAAAAAATTATTCAAATCATAATATTTTAGTAAGTATTAAATTTTATCGTGTCTTTTATTAAAAATGATATAATTAAGATATATATATTTTTAAATCAATACATATTACACGTATTTTTTAATAAAATAACAATGAAATCTTTTTTTATGAACATAATCAAATAAAAGAATTTGGCAAATAAAGATCCCGTGGATGGCAGGGTTTATGCTAGTACATATGTAACTGAAGCATAATTCCAATTTTTCATTACAAAAACAACCAATGAGCCTAACTTCTAGTTTGGGCTAGAAACTAATATTACGGCCCAGATAACCATGGAAGTAATTGGGCTTGGCCCAGTAAAAATACATGGGCCGAGATAAACTCCGGTGGCATTTCCGTGATATTTGAAGAAATGAAGGCTATTTATTGAAATTTTGGGGTATATATATAGTCATAACTGAACATTTGGGTTCTAGGGTTTCTGCGTCACAAAGGAGATCGAAGAACACGCGAAGCAGCTGCAGCAGCAACCATGGTGCTCAAGTACGATTTTTTCATTCTTTTACGAAATAAGGATCTCTGATTCTGTTTGAAAATTTTCATACTTACTTTCATGTTTTTTATTTTTGGAAATGTTGCTTTTAAAAAAAATGGTCTTAATTGGTTTTGATTGATCGATGGCTATTCTTTTGTGGTTTTATTTTAAGCTGTAGCCGGGAATAATCAGTTCTGGTATGCTTCATTAAGATTTTGCATTTAGAACTTTGACATTGTGAAATAAATTAGAAAAAGTGTCAAGGTTAAATTCTTTGCTGTTTGATTTTGTTTTTTGTAGCTGTGAATACTCAATTTTGGCATGCTTCATTAAGATTTTGTTCTTAGAAATAAATTAGAAAAAAAAATGTGAAAATATCTTTGCTGTTTGATTCTGTTTTTTCAATAAGGCACTAAAAATAACATAAGTGGGTTATGTCATGTATGTTTGAAAATGATTAATACGTGGTTTATAAAATAAGATTTTAATTATTATTATTATTCCCGTTTTGAGTAATGATTAAGAGTTTCATTTGAAAATCTTGTTGAATGTTGATTATGAATTATATACTAAAAGACATAAGATGAAGCTGCTGGGTCCATTATCGAGAAGCGTAAGGCATTGTTGTTGTGGTGCTATGAATTGAATGAGTTCTGTTCACTGAGTTTTGATCTTTGGTGCATTCCAGGACCGAACTTTGCCGTTTCAGTGGCCAGAAGATCTACCCTGGCAAAGGCATCAGATTCGTCCGTGGTGATTCACAGGTTTGTTTGTTTTAAATTTCGCTGTGAAGGTGCTTTTTGCTATGATTTATTGGCTATGGGTTATTAATCTGAAGCTGTTTGTTTCTGGAATAACTAGGTCTTTCTGTTTGCCAATTCCAAATGCAAGAGGTACTTCCACAACAGATTGAAGCCGTCGAAGCTTACATGGACAGCCATGTATAGGAAGCAACATAAGAAGGTGAATACTTGATCGAAACTATGTGCACGTGAGACATTAAACAATATGTTAATGCTTTTTCTTGAGCTAGTCATTGGGGTTCTTAACCGTACTCAATTGCTTGATACTGATTAATGTGGGTGAAGTTAGAATGCCATTCCATTTAGTTTCATTGCATCCATACTGATATGTATCCTCTTACACTATCTATAGGACATTGCACAAGAAGCCGTGAAGAAGAAGCGTCGTGCCACCAAGAGGCCTTACTCCAGGTCCATTGTTGGTGCCACTTTGGAAGTTATCCAGAAAAGGAGGACTGAGAAGCCGGAGGTTCGAGATGCTGCCAGAGAAGCTGCTCTTCGGTTAGTTTTTTCCCTTTATTCCATGTTTATGTATATTCGCTGATAATTATCCGACATCATTTGCTATGCTACCCTTAGTTATCTAACCATATGAGGTCATTATGCATTGCAGTGAAATCAAAGAGAGGATCAAGAAAACAAAGGATGAGAAGAAGGCAAAGAAGGCAGAAACTACAGCAAAGTCCCAAAAGTCCCAAGGCAAAGCTAATGTTTCCAAGGGTGCTCAACCTAAAGGCCCTAAGCTCGGCGGTGGTGGCGGCAAGCGCTGAGGCCCCAGTTTTGGTGTTCCCTTTTTGGCTTAGCTTTTACAATAGAGTTGTTTCCAAACTTTTGTACCGATTTCATTCACATCATTGATCTTTTATTTTGCTGTTTTAAAACTTGTGTTTTGGAGCTTAGAATGTGCTGATTTTCCAATGGGGGCAATTTTTTCAAGTTTTCCAAAAATTTTCTTCCATAATTCATTCAGTTCTTATATTTTGTTTCTTCTCTTAATGTTGCAAAGAGTGTATCCTTTGGTTGAACTTCCCAAGCCTACCCCAAAGTTTAACTAAAAAGTTCCTAAAATCCAAGCTGAACTTTACATCAAATTGGTATAACATGTTGTCTTCTATTATAATAGGGACATCCTTCTTTGTGATTAAATGTTTTTTCCAGTTTCTAATCATTTGTACAAAGCGTTCATTCATATTTCGAAATTTTTAATCGGGATTTCTTTAAAATGATAGCTAGAAGTTTTAATTTTGTTTCTGAATTACCATGAATATAGCTTTTTAGTGTACCTTAAGTTCTAAACGAAAAATTCTTTGATTACAACAACAAAATAAGCAAAGGAATAAACCTAGAAATTGGGAAATACAGAAAAGAATAACAACTCAATATTTTGACAATTACCAAATCATTTTTTTTTACCCAAACTGGGCTGTGGCTACCGGAATTTCAATAAATTTGCTGAAAATATTAGTTTGACCCCAAATTAACAATCACCAGAAAATTTTGACCTCAAATTAACAATCACCAAATATAATTGGTTGGGCTTGGGTGTTGATACACCACTTTTGTTTTCCTTTTTTTCTCTTTATAAGAAATGGTCCTCACGTTAGAAAATTCTTCAATATTGTTTTTTGGTAGATACTTCTTTACGTGAGAATAACATTGTAACACATTAGATTATTCAATTAAATATATTCAGTCAAACATATCAATTCATCTAACAATTTACAGTATAATCTTTTATGTGAAGACATCATTATTGAAATATCCACTTTATTTTTTTGGTGTCTCTTCAATATTATAATTACTTTTACATTTAATATTATCATTCAATTACATATTATAAAATATATGACTAAAAGTTAACAAATTATTTTAATAATAACATATTATTAACAATACACAATATTTACATACATTTTAATCTGTTTACTTAAACAAAAAAAACACTAAAATTGATTTAGATGTTTCTCTAGATTTTTGAATTTGTTGGGTTGCAGTCACTTGTCACACTCATAATTGGTCCCATTGAAGATTAATTAGCCCATGTTTATTAGTTATAGAACAAAGTCTCCATGTGTTGCCAACATCAAAAAGTGACTGAATTAAACAAAAGAAATTACTACTAAAGAAATGAATTAACTGATCCCCAAAACTGAAAGATTCAACCTTTCTAGTTTCTAGTTTCAAAGAAGAAAAGTATATTTACTCAAGTTAGGGATAAGTTTAAAATTGGAAGCAACAATAACTACTCTCTGAAAAATTTGTACCTTTGTGGGCATTGCCACTGGGCATGAACAATCACCTTTCTTTTATTTATTTATTTATTTATTTTTGAATATATTTGGGAAATGAAATTATTATCTCTCCATTCTTACACGCAAACTAATTGTCCTTTGGCAATTCATATTCATAAACCCAAATAATAATGCATGAAGAACCAAATTTGAATAAGAAAAAGAATCTAATAATAGCCATCTCTATATTTTAGGGTTTGGCTAGGGTGAAATTTTGCTTCTAGGAAAGGAAAAAAATTGATTGATAGATAAAGGATTTTTTTTTTCAGATGTAATAATATATTTATAAACAATTATAAATATACTTAATATACCATCTTAAGTATATAGAGGATAATTGAACAACCAACAACCATTAATATGATAATAACTTTATGTTTTTCACATTTCTCTCCATTTCTTTGTTCTTAATCATAGAGGTAATATTAAATTAAAAGAAACTATTTGTTTAAATCTTTTCAACATATAATTTTCATCCATAAATTAAAAAAATTCAACAAATTAGCAGGTTATTTAATTTCCAACTGAAGAAATAAAGGAAAAAAAAAGCTCAGAAAGGTAACAACCAAAACACTTCATGCAATAATATATATAAAAGTGACTAATTAAGTTAAATAAACATAATAACTATATTATACTCATAATAATAATAATGTTATAATTAAGGTACCAACAAGAAGATCCTAATGATGTGAATATCCTATGAAAAACTGGATTAATTTCCCTGATCATCTAATAATTAATGTACCTAGCTAACTAATTAAGCTGAAACATATTAGTGATAATACTAATTAATTAATTAAGGGTAATAAGGAACAGCAGGCCAATAGGGAAGAACTGTTGGTGGAACTGTAGTGTTGTAGTCTTCAACAGTGAAAGAGCAATTTCCATTATTATTATTATTATTATGATTATGAACAATGGAAGCAGTAGCTCTTGAAATTGATGATGATTTGTTGGTGTTGGAACAGCGTAGGGCCTCAGAAGTGCTTTCTACGGTAGTCTCGTCACCACCACCACCACCTCCACCAGAGATTTCAGTGTAATTTGATATCTGAGTAGTTCTACAACCTTGATGATCTCTCAGTATTCCCTTCAATTTCATTACCTGTTCATCATTCAACCACAGTAATCAATGTTTCTTCTCTTCAAATTTCAACAAACCAATAATATTGTTAGAATTTATCTAACTATATATATATGTAATTACATTGAACATTTTGTTAAATTTATGGGAAAAAAAAGTAGAATAAGAAGATAATAATATACGTAAAGTTGTTGTGTTTAGGTTGTTGTTTTACATGATACAAGAGTCATGCTATTTATAAAGATATTTTTAACTAACTTTATAAATATTCATCTACTAACTACTAGTCATTACTGATTTAACCCTAACTGCTAACAACTCTAATAATATTTTAATACATTTATTTAGAATTTTTTTTAGCACCAATTATGATGGATAATATGCATGTGATACTACAATTTATGTTTTATCCGGTGATTAATTAATTATCCTTATTATAAATTATAATAAGGTGGAAACTCAGGTGTAGTAGATTTCACGTGAAGTTGATAGCTGAGAGCCGTTAGATAATTTGACTGATTTGACTAAATTTTTTATCTAACGACTCTCAACTATCAACTTCATGTAAAGTCGACTGCACCTGAATTTCCATCTAATAATAATATGGACATATATGGTATTGTTGATGAATGTAATAAGTGTGACATAAATAAAATGATGATTAAAATGAGCATAAATTACACTACTATGGTGCAATGATGATGATGGAAATGAGGAATAATGAAACCTCTTGTTGAAGCTTTTGTTTCTCCTTGGAAATGAGATCAAACTCTTGTTTGAGAGAATCATACAAATGCTCAAGTTGCTTAGCCTTCCACCTTGCACGTCTATTTTGGAACCACACAGCAATTTGGCGATCCAACTTTATTTCCTTCTGGAAGCTTCTTTCTAGTGACTCCAGCTGTTCATTTGTTAGCCTCTTTTTCTTCTCCATCATTAAGTTGTTGTTGTTGTTGTTCATTTTCTCCATTGATAATGTTGTTGATGATGATGGACCCTCCACCATTGCTGATGATCCTCCTTGTTTCATTTCTATCCCTTATTATTAACAAATTATAATAATAACTATACATAGTGATAATAATAATTATTAGGGTTTCAATTGCAATTGGAGCCTAAGCAAAATCATATATATACAGTGAAACTCAGATGCAATCGACTTCATGTGAAGTTGATAGTTGAGAGTCTAGATGAAAATTTAGTCAAATTAGTCAAATCATCTAATGACTCTCAGTTATCAATAACTTCACGTGAAGTCAACTGCACCCGAGTTTTCACCTATATATACAGTGATATACACATAACATAGAGTGAAAGTGTGATAGTATTGCTTGTACCTCAAGTTACTATTCATATATGAAAACAAAAATGGAGTCTAGAGATTACATGCTATATATGGTTTAGAAGAAGAAGAAGAAGAATATTATTGTTATTACCTGGGTAAGGGTTGGTGTAGGTATAGTTGTAGAGGAAGCTGAAAGAAGAATCAGGTCGAGGAACAAAGGATCTAGTGCTGCCATTATTATTCCAATCCATGGATATATCTCTATCTTTTGAGCTTGACACTTTCACTTTCTTGGCTTGTTCTTGGTATGTGATGTCTCTCTTAGCTTAATTCATATATTCCCTTCAACTTGGATCCTACATCTAAACAGAAGAATTTATCTATGTTATATAAAGGGGCCACACTCAATTGGGAATGGACCACAAAACCAAGCAAGAAAGATAGATAGATTATTAGATATCTGAGAAGGACGCAACCAAAGCTTCTATTCCCTCTCTTTTTAAACCACTCAATATAATAATAGTTATAGCAGTTCAAATCTAAATTTAGGTTTTGAAATTGTTTGATATTATGATTTTACATAAGTTAAGTAGTTCTAAATTTTTTTATTAAATTGGACGGTTTTATAATTTAATATGAATTTGTGTTTTTTAGTAAATATCTATTTTGATTTTTAATTGTTTGTTTGAATATTATTAAAAAAATTATTTTTTATTAGTAATTTATTTTATTTTTAGTGACAATAAAAAGAGTCACTAATATATTTATTTACAATTAAACATTAGCCGTCTTATATTTTGTGCTAAAAAATTTTAGCGACAATTATACAATTAACAGTAAAACCTTTTTAATAGTGACAAAAAATTATATAATTGCTATTATAATAATGATAATAACAGCAAATATATAATTGCTGCAAAAATATAAGTTAAATAAGATATATAATAGTTATTATATTATTGTCATTAAAAATTTTTTTTAATGAAAAAACAATATCCTTTTTTACAATTCAAAATTCTCTAATCAATCATCAATCACTCAATTAATTGGTCTAAACGATTTTTCATACATCAACAAATTACAATATATAAAATCACTTAAACTAATTATTTAAATTATTAGTAGTTACAAGTTTTGTGTTTGAAAGAAATGATGAAGTACTAGAAATAGTATTTACTTTTTTTTGTTGTTGGATTTGGCTAAGTTGGTAGTGGGGTTTTAGGGGGCAACAAAGTTACAGTGTTAAATGCAGTAAGAGAGAGAGAGAGAGAGAGGACAATAGTCAATAGGAACGGACAAGGCGTGAAAAAGGGGAGGAGGCATATGTCAGTTGGCCCCCCCTTCTTTGGCTGCCCTTCTTCCCCCTCACCCTCTCATCCTTCCATGCCTTGCCAGGGACCATTTTCATTTCTCATTTCTCATTTCTTTTATACATGGATGCTAACCTAACCCTACTTTTCATTCAACTTTACTTAATCAAATATCAATCCTACATTTTTAATTCACTAACATATATATCAACCTATTGTATTATCCTACGTTGATAGTAGAAATTTACGTGCAGTCGACTTCATGTAAAGTTGATAATTGAGAGTAGTTAGATGAAAATTTAGTCAAATCAATCAAATTATTTAACTGCTTTTAACTATCAATTTCACGTAAAATCGACTGCACCTGAGTTTTCACTGTAATTTTAAGTTATTGTATATTTTCAGGTAGAAATATTTTTATCTTGATAGTCAATTCATAAGTTATCCAATTAAGTTTGTTTATTTACTTGTCATACCTTTACCCTAAATTATTCATCCTTCTATTCTTTAGTTCTATCTATCTAGTTTGACCAAATTGGTGGCAAAGTTCATCATATATTAACTAATTTTTATGTGTTAAGAGAGTAAATCCTTTACTAGCCGGATAAAGATTAAATATGAATAACATTAAAATAAATTTACTAAAATGAAAATCATTATTTTATGATTAGTTTTATGGTAATAATTCTTTTATCATTTTATCAATATCTTTCATTATAATTTTTTTTTATGTATAAATAGTAAGACATTAAAAATATTAAAATGACACTCCTCTCAAATTATAACTAAGATGATTTAATTTTTTAAGGTAAGTCCAGCAAATACTTAATTATTACCATCTTGCAAAACGAGTGACACAAATTAAATTCTCTAAAAGACAATAATATAAAATTATTTAATTTAATTTAACATTTATAATTTTATACATATAATTACACATTTATTATATCTAATATTATTCAATTATTTTAGCAATAATAATAATTAAACTTTTGTTTTTTATTATTTGTCAAATATATTTTTGTTATAAAAATATATAAATAGGATGAGTTGGCTTCAAAAGAAGGGTGAGGAGTACACTGGTACATAATCATAAAGGACAAGTAAAGTAAAGAGAAGGGTTAAAGGAAGAAAAAACACCACACAAAGCAAGCTGATGGATGGGGCTCATTTTCTCTGTTGGTTTCAACCTTCTCTACTCTATCCCTTTCACCTTAATTATGAACTTGCCAGTGATTACAGATCAAGAACAACTACAACAAATATAAATAAATAAATTAAATAATAAAGCTGATTTTCAATCTCACTTTCACCACTCATGTCTCTAGATCTATCTGTCTGCTTTTGCATGAAATTGGGATCTGGGTTTGCTCTCA
>NC_029773.3:92858506-92879845 GCF_000817695.3 Arachis duranensis | reverse complement strand
TATTTTTATTTTTTTATTTTTTTAGCATTTATATAAATATTTTTTTATATTGTATCATTTTAAATAATTTGGATACATTCTGAATAATACCCCATCATTTTCTCAGTTTAATCTTTTATTTCTAACTATTTATATCACCATTTAATTAAATTATTTTATTTATATAACTACTAAAATGATGATATTTAAAGTTATGAAAATAATTTATGTGATAGTTTTTAATTATATATATATGAGTGACATAAGTAAAATTTGTTAAAATATTAGAAGAATTTCAAGTGTACTGAAAACATTGGTATTCCAGTTGTTTTAACCGTTTATCTAAATTATAAAAAATATATATAATATATATTAATTGAAATCAACAGTTAAAATAACTGGAACACTAGTTTTCGATACACTTGAAATTTTTCCTAAAATATTATATAGCTATTTTAAAAAATAATTTTATATTCTAAAACATAGATAGATGCATGCAAAGGCAAGTGATGATTATGGTGTTGCACTTGACATTTGACAGATTGGACTATGTGTTTCTTTGCACCTTGGTAGCAGAAAAAAAAAATTAAAAAATAAGAAATAAAAGTGATAGAGAGAGGGGTTGAAAAAGTTGAAAAAAAATAAGAGAAAAAAGAGTCTTTGAGCCAAAATAGTGAAAGAGATAGATGAGACAAAGGTCATTGCAGAATCCAAGTTCTACTTGTGCATCATTTAAAGTATTTTTTATTTTAATTTATTTTCTTTATTCATGTACCATGATAACAACACTACACACAAGTACTTATTATTATTAGTAGTAAGAGTGGTCATCATAGGCCATTAATTTTGGCATAACGATAAGGCCAAACTATCTGAAAAAAATTCAGATTGGAAGACTGAGTATTGATCAGTAGAGTGCAGTTAATTAATGTAATTACTCCATTAAGACTCAAAGAGGAGTAAGAAATTTTTCTGTACCATTTTTTTTTTGTAGCATATATTGTCTTTTATGCTTATGAAAAAGAGAGATGAATGTTCTAAATCCAGAAATTTTATCCACAAACGGTTTAAGCATTTTTAGATTTAGATTGATCAGAGGAATAATTATACAATAATAATTATAATATATATGTTGGGATATATTCTATCAAAAATGCTATTTATTATTTTCTAACCATTATAAACACATAAATGAATTAATAATAAAATGTATTTTATCTTTTTATAGGAGTTCCTTAATTTTTAAAATTAAAATTACAGATTCTTTTATACAATTTATTAACCAAAAAATTAAGTTTAGTTATTCTATCGGCCCGTATAATTTTAGTGAAATTTTAATCAGTTCTTTATATTTTTTAATTGGATTCTTACACCATATTAGATTTTGTAATTAAGTTCTTATCGTAAAAAAAACGTTAAAATTAACAGAATATTTTGTTAAACAAAATGAATACATGTAACACTTAATTAAATATTCTATTTTGTTTAATAAAATATTCTACTAATTTCAATATTTTTATCACAAAATCTTAATTATATATATTATATATATATTTTATAATTAAGATCAACGATTAAATTTATTGAAATACGGATATACCTGTTACACTTAAAATTCTTCTTATCTATTTAGGTAATAGACTAATAGGTGTGCAATTTTAGTGTCAGAAAAGCTTACCTTTTGAATAAAATAAAAACGACTAGTTTTGGCTCCTTTTACCATGATGTTTAACCTATCAATATCATGCAGATGAAGGTCAATGGAAGAATTAATGTAATTTTCTGAGCATTTGTTGAAGCAGATGATGCATGTGAGAATGAATAATAACGAGCAAGCTGTTTCAATTGTTTGTAGAAAGTACCCTTTTATGTAATGTTAACAGTTAAATTAAGTACACGTTTTTCAAGCACAGTTAAAATATACACATAAAATATATACACTTAAAAATTTCACGTTTTGGTTCCATATTAAATATTTTCTCTAAATTTTTCATGTTATCTTTTTTTTTCTTTCAATATTGAACTTTTATTTTTTTTTTAATCATAAATTATTTTATCAATAATTTTTACAAAATGAAATTTAAAATGCTATTGAAATCATCGCAATCCTTCTATTTATATATAGTCACCGTTATCTATCGCTTCTGGCTTAGTGAATATATATAGATGCATAAATAATTTTTAATTTAATAATAAAATCTAATTACTACTTCTTTCGTTTTATAATAAATTAATAACTGTTGTTTTTCATTTTTGTTGATTCATTAAAAAATTAATGTATTTAGATGATAAATTAAAAGCGACAATTATTATGAAACGGAGGGTGTAATTAATTAAGAAGAAAGTATAGAGAAACAATGTTTTTTTTTTTTAATAATCTAAACAATAAATTAAAAAAAATTAATTTTAATTTTAAAATAACTAAGATATTATATTCATGTTTAGTGGAATTGGGATGTAAATCATTGTTCATATTATTTATATCCCCTAATCCGATTGTCACGGATTAAAGTTTCATTTAAGAATTTGCCGTTGATTAATGAATTGCTGAATGCACAATATGAGATTTGATTTTTCGATAATTGTTTAATCGAACGAGTGAATTGACCACTCGACCAACCCAAATTGATTAATTAATGAATTGTGAATTTGAAGAAGCTAAGCTACATGCATGGTAGTAAATATATATAAACCAAATAGTAATTCATAGTTTCCATGTGAAAAGCCATAAAAAAAGAGTCAGTTATTTAAGAATACTACGGAATTTGTAATCATAGCTCAAAACCTCAACTTAGGATAACTGCAATGAAGGACTATAATTAATTACTAATTAAATTTTAGATATAGGGTATAGAGTATGTAGCCATAGAAAAACTAATAAGTAAGCCTCTTAATTAATTAAAACAAAAAATTAAAGTAGTGGTAATAGCAGTAGTAGGTAGCAGTGGTCCTCAACCTCATATATATCATCATCAATATTTATTCAATATAAGAAGCTAAGATAGATATGAATATGATGACCTAATTTAATAAAGAAGCAACATAAATTTAATTTTGGTGCAACGTTTGCAGTGTGCATGCCGGGGAGATTTGAAACACCTAACATACAACAAATTTAAAGGGGTTACTTCTCTCTGCTCTCAAAATTAAATAATTTTGATGGAAATTCAGATGCAGTTGACTTCATGTAAAGTTGATAGTTGAGAACTGTTAGATGAAAATTGAGTCAAATCAGTCAAATCATCTATAAAGTTGACTACACCTGAGTTTCCATCTTTAATTTTTTATATTTTTTATTTTTTATTTTAAAAGATAACTATGATACTCATCACGTCATCAATTTAACACAGATCTGAGTTTGGATGCGGTTCTCAGTTACTAGTTACTACTACGTACTTCTCATGGGTTGTGATCATGTTCATCAATATATATAATATTATATTATGGTAAAATTTAATTAGTTGAGCATTAGTATATATAATTTTTATAAGATTTAATTATTTTCTCACTTTCTGTAATTTTATTGAATTTTTAATTAGGTTCTTATACTTTTTTTCTTTTTAATTAGGTCCCTATACTATATCAGATTTTGTAAGTAAGTCGCTACCGTGGCAAAAACATTGAAATTAATGAAATATTTTGTTAAACTATACAGAATATTCAGTAAAGTGTTAGGTATATTTGGTTTGTTTAACAGAATATTATATTAATTCCATTGTTTTTGTCACAATAGAGACTTAATTACAAAATCTGATATGGTATAGGGACTCAATCGAAAAGAAAAAAAAGTATAGGAACCTAATTGAAAATTCAATAAAATTATAGGAATCGACAGAATAATTAAACATTTTTATAAATAAGATTTTATTATACATTTGAACATATATATCTATAAGCTTATAAGTTATAACTTAACATTAGTTTAGACGAAAAATTTAACAAAGGGTTTTTTTTTTTTATTTGTAGGTTTCAATTTTATTAACAACAATGCTATAAAGAGCAAAAAACTTTACCAAAATTTAGTTAGTAATAAGACATATATATGATTATGATGATTGATGAATTCGAAAATTTTTTGCCAAAATATACAATATTAAGTTTTATATAATTTTTATTTCAGTGTGGAAGCAAATAAATATAATTACATAGATAATGAGATTAAAATATCTATAAATTCATATACATATACATACTCAAATTTTAATGAAAACATGCTCCCAATCTTAAACCATTTATTAAAATTACAAAATATTTACAAGGTTAAATTACTCGGTTATTATCCCCTTATAACTTTATCAAATTTATAATTATATTCTTATATTTTTAATTAAGTCTTTACACTAATTTTAAATTTATAATTACATTTTTACCATTCAAAAAACATTTAATTTAACAGAATATACTGATGCATATCTGCTTTCATAATATTTACGGTTAAAAACAATCTAATTATAAATTTAAAATTAATATAAAAATCTAATTAAAAACTCTTAAAATGTAGAATTTTAATTATAAATTAAAAAAGTACATGAATAAAGAATAATTTAATCTATTTACAACAACTCTTAACTACTTTTTATATTATTATTAAACTATATATAAAATAATGTCTAAAATTTTGCCTTTATTAAAGAATAATTTATTTTATATTATAGTACATAAATATGTATGTATAGTATTTCGTCACGTCAGAGGATTTGATTGCATTGTTAGAGTATACTATATGGAGTATGTAGTAAAATGTTTTCACTAAGAGAGTGAAAGTTGTAAAAATTAAAACTACCCTAACCCTACCTAACATATGCATGCATTTGGCTGTGAAAAACACAGGCGAAGGCTGCGGAAATAAACAACTACGTGTGACTCTACGCAAACGGCGCCGAACCCTTGTTGGTACTTCCATTTTTTTTAGTGAAAATTCAGGAGCAGTCGACTTCACGTAAAGTTGATAAGTAAGAGCCGTTAGATGGTTTGACTGATTTGACTAAATTTTCATCTTACGACTCTCAGCTATCAACTTCACGTGAATTCAACTGTACTTGATTTTTCACTTTTTCTTTTTCATATAACTATATCTTATGTTATTAATTATTTACTAACAAAATTTATGAAGCTAATAAATCTATGTCTATTGTTATATTACTATGAGCAAGCACTTAGAGAGATAGAGAGAAACAGAATATGCATGCTACAAATTAAATCTATGGACCAATTAATTAATTAATTTGTTATAGTAGTTCGATCAATAGGTATAAAAAAAAGTGGTCATTTACATATATAGAATTGTTTTTATATAAAATCGATAAGTGAAAATTATTAAATAATTTAATATATTTAATTAAATTAAAAATCTAACTAAAAAAATGAGATATTTATCATTTGAATCAATATCTTTGCTTAAATCTTGCATATCATGTTTAATCGTATTATATATATATATATACATTAAAAATTAACTATTAAATTAATTTGCAGTCGATTTCATGTAAAATTGATAGCTGAGAGTCGTTAAATAAAAATTTAATCAAATCAATCAAATAATCTAACGACTCTTGGTTATCAACTTCACGTGAAGTCGACTGCACCTGAATTTTCACCCTTACATATATATATAATTGTTTTATATAAAATCGGAAAGTGAAAATTATTAAATAATTTAATATGTTTAATTAAATTTAAAATCTAACTAAAAAAATGTACAATTAGTAATTTTAGTACGTCTAGTTACACAAATACCATGTGCTAATGATGGTAAAACTTGAGATTTCATCGTAGTAATTAATGTGCAACATTAATATAGAGTTAAAAAAGATAGAGAGATTCATTAATTGAACGAAACTACCGCCGGAAAAGCATAGTAGAAGCTGTTCCACATATAGTAAAAACCTACTCTATTCGTTTCAAATTAATTTTTCTAAAATTATGTATAATTACTAAAATAATCATTAAATTTTATTAAGGATTTAAAAATTTGAGAGAAAATGAAAAATTATATTTTATTTATGAGTAATACTAGGGGGCCAGCAATTTTTGTGATTGTTAGCCATCAACTAGCCATCAATGATGATTTGATGGTGTGAGATTGGTATGAGATTTCATCCAATGGCTCACCTTCCCTTGCTGGTTACATGCTGGCCAAAATTCAATAAAACTGCTGGCTCCCTAGACTTTTCCTTTATTTATTGCTATATATTTTCTGTATAATTAATTAATAGATTATTAAAATATGAAAATAATAATTATTTTAAAATAAAAAAGTAGAAAAAGGTAATTAATTTAAAACGAAAGAAATATGTTTTATAATGTTTGAACGTACTGTTGTCTTTTCCTTTTCCCTTGTCTCCCAACCATCACACAATTTAGTTCTTTTCTTCCTGGTTTTACCAAACCCTATTCATCATTGAATTGAATGTATTAGCTTTTGCATATTTTTATTTTTAGTTTTTATCTTATTTTATTTTTATAAAGAAGTTCCATGCAAATGAATAATTTTGATTTTTCCTTAAAAACATTAATGGGGTCCCTCTGACTAGTTAGGTTAACCAAGATATATATATATATTTGTCTGATTTGGACCATGTATGAATGGATAAATTAGACTAGTGTCAATCAAAAACAGTAGAAGTGATATTTTATTTTGATTCATTCATAATTAGATCTATAATTAAATCGTTACATCATTTTATTACTTTTATAATGTTTTGGATAAATTGCATTGATCTGCCTTAAAATAAGATGATATTATAAACAAACACTGCTTGATTAATTATGCCTATATTACTTCTCTAGAGATGAGGTTTGTGTTATGCTTCAAAATTATTTTAAATTTTTATAAAATATATCAAATTGAGTATTCTAGAAATTAAATTTCTAATATCCTAATTGAGATATTGTAAAGTAGGCAAAGTAAATGAAACAAAATGCTATTTTAATATTTTCATATGATGACACTACGATGTGGATTATTTTTGTACAAGACATTGTAACATAGCTTTCCACAAATTAAATGTTTGTATAATGCAATATAATATTAGTACCTTTTGGATGAATAAGTGAGTCTTGAGAATATTAATATATGAAAAAAGTTATATTAAACAGTTTAATCGAATATGTTAAATTATTTAATAATTTATAATATTTTTCACGCCGTGTTTTTTCATGTGAGTAGTAACCAAAATTAAATTACTTAAAGATTTTAACTATTTAAAAGCGAAACACAAACTCTTCTATAGACCTATAGGCTTCATCAAAAGGACCTATAAATGTTAACCATGGTTAAAAACTTATATATCCACATAGAAATTTATTAGCTTTTATCTTTTATTGTTTTTTTTTTATAATGCCAGTCAGATTGGATCAGGCAATTTAACAAACTAATTAAATTCAAATAGTATCAACAATTAATGTTCACTCAGTTTAAATAGTGTTTTCACTGAATTTCTTTTAGCACACTGTTGCATATAGAGGAATGATGTCACCTTTGCTACAGTTGGTATGAAAGGGAAAAAAAAAAATCCCAGCATCACTTTCACTTGCATGGAAGTAATGGACTTCTCAGTGATTCATCACATTTTTATGGCAATCCTATAATTATCTTCTGTGTGTGGCTATGTATTTTTAGAAATGTTGTATATATAAAGTAGAATGTGACAGGGAAGGTTCACAGCATGCTACATAACTTGGAATAAAGAACCCAACATCAAATTGACCCTAATTTCATTTCATCCAATTCTGTTAGGCTATATCATGGATTGGGAATTGAGAATTGCTACTTAAAGAAATGGGGGAAAAATTACTTATATATACTTCAGACTATTTTGTTCCTTTTTTGTTGGGTTATTTATGTTATTAAATATATTCACATATGATAGATAGGGCCATAGGGTGAAAATTTACTTGAGAACTTTCTATAAAATTACTTTAATGTGAGTTTGAGTAATTTTATTTTTTACACCTAAGTAACACAGAATTAGGTTGTTCAGCCATAAATATGCTATCATTGACCACAATTTGACTGAAAAATAAGTTAATTGATGGCATTAATAACAAAAATCTACTCTTGCATCCCAAATAAGTTTCAGAAGGAATAGAGACCAGCCACTGCAAGCAAAAGTGCAAAACCTTTTTTTGAGTTTTTTTTTTTCTCCTTTTTTCTGATATATCATCTGACAAATATATAGAATATGAAAACAACTAAATACATAAAAATGATGAATTGCATGACTATAGAGAATAGATACCTACTAAATGGGAAAAAAAAAAAAAAACTCAGCAGAAGATTATTTTCTCCAAATCCTCAATTTTGTTTAGAAGTATATATATAAGCTTTTAGACCCTAACAGAGTCTGACATTACTAAACAAAAAACTTCCTAATTTGCATGTGTGGCTATTTCAAAATGCCTCTTCTCTTACGCTCTCTCAAATCACTAGGTATAATAAATACAGAATCTACACAAAGGCCACCTTTGGAATGTGTACAATCAATTTGTTTCATGGAGAATCTAACCTCAGTCTTAGGCTCTGATCCACTGACTATGAACTCCCCCACCTTGTAATCTACCCAGTATCCACGCTTATGGTTGCCGTATCCATCGTCGAGCTCGGTTTCGTCCAAGCAGAACTCGCCTGATGCGTGTTGACCATCTGAAGTGGATAACTCGAATTTCACAGGTTTTATATCCCAACCATGAGTGTGTTCGTAATTGCTTACACGCCGCCCGAGCCTTTTAGAAAACCGTCCAAGGTGAAGTCGAAAGGAGAGTGTGTATATATCAGGAGGAAATGGAAACTTTACCTCCCCGTCCACTTCGAACCACCATATTTGCTGCAAATATGCTACAATTTGGAACCTGAAAATTGTCTAAGCTGTTACACAATGCTGACAGATTATAAGAACAAAAGGAACACAAAGCAGCTTCAAAATAACAATTTGCAAGAATGCTGCAATGCACAAAAATAAATGCAAAATGGAACACACACAAAAAGTAAACCGACATAATTTAAGTATAGTGTGGCATTGAGAATTAGTTGCAGCTATCAATAAACTAATCTAGGTAGTGAAAACCAACCAAAACCAACCTCCTATTTGATTCAATCCTGTAAGAGTATTGTGGTTCAATAAGGTTGTAAAATACAGTCAATCCCTACAAATCTGATCAACATCTCAAGTTTGATTTAAAAGAATCATTCCAGGTCACAATAACTAAAGCAGCAAATATCCATCCTGTCCTTGTCCAAATTAATGAATGTATATGTATGTCGAAAATTAGTGTCCAAACTTTTATAATGAGTTGGATTATGAATCTTAAAAGTTATAAAATGTCTTCATTTGTTTTCCTAGTAATCACAAAAAGGTATAATAGAATAAAATTTAAATGAAGAATTATTTACTTATAGTAAATAATAATATTGTAATAGGGCTGTCAATGTGGTCTGTGAAATTATGTTAACTTTTAGGACAAAACAGAGGAAAACCCAAACATAGGAGCAAACTCACGATCACTAGTCCATTTTATTTTGGTTTGGCTCCAAAAGGATGATAATTAGTCAGCTTCATCCCATTAAGCAGTTCTATGAATTGCTTTAGTTACTTTTGATTTTAAACTCAACATTGAATCAAGGATTAAGCAATGAAGCTTTTAAAACAGGGAAGGCCACAGAGACTACCCGTTATGTTAGTAGCATGCCAGAAACAGATTGCACATATGTGAAATGAACTACAGTCTACAAGCCTAGTAGTTCGACAAAAACACAATCAAAGCAATTTCATATAGCATTGTTATAGTTGTTAAGCACTACTTCACATCAACAAGTTCTGAGCCAGGAAAAACAAGATAAAGTTGTTTTTATTTGAATTGCATTATACCAGACAAATCATCCTAAATTGTAATGATATTCGATGGCAGTACCAGTAAATACTTAGATAAGACCAACCAATCCTACTACTAAATCATTTTCGTATGATTCCCTTTACAATCAAACCACCAAACAATCCTATTATTTCAGCAACAAAAAAGAAAACTAAAACTACAATGAATATGAAATGCAGTCTTAGAAATCACAGCAAAAATCTTATACAACAGTCTTAAGCTTCTAATCTCAAAATTAAAGATTTGTTAATCTAACCTAGATTCTTCGGTAGGAATCCAATTCCAGTATCTCCGGTCGTCAATTCCAGTAATTGCCATTGCCTTTGCCGAAATTGCCATGCAAACCCTTCCTGTCACCCTGTCGAGCCACACTTCCTGTAAGTATATGCATAGATCAGCTTATCTTTGTACTCACCACAAATCATATTCAAAATTGACTCAAAATCCAAACATAAATAAAACCCCCTCCCCTCAATCTCAGTGAATACACCACAAAACACATCCACTTCCAAAATAGCAAGTAGACCCAAAATTAGTCCTCCAAAGACACACAACATAGTTAGAACTTCAACTTTCCTACTTCATCAACATCAATTATATACAATGAAGAATCAAATTGATGTTACACATACTTGAAGGGCCAATTTAAGCATCTACTCTAACAAAAACCTTATGAACACTTAACAAAGGGACTGTATCCAAATTATTACTACCATTGCTAATTTGATGAATAATTGAGTATCCTAACCAAATTAAGAAGGCTTTGAAGTTGGAACCTTCCAAAAAACAAAAAGCAATGTTTCACCTAAAATTCAATCAAACCAAATCAGGTAAATCCTCTGCCATACCAACAAAAATCCTAAAAACTATCTCTAACCCCAATTATTGCTACCAATGATGACCTAATTTACAATTCAGAAGAACCCTAGCCAGCACAACCACTACAAAATTGAAGTGAAACTAACCTGATTACGGAACCCTCACCTTATTGCCGTCGTCGAATGGCACGGGGCGAGATAAGAGGGCAAAAATGTCCTTTTTTGAGAGATTCTTGTACCTCTCGGGAGGCACGAGATCGAGAAGATCGTGATAGTTAGATGGAAGCTTGGACTGCCAAACGGAATCGGCGGAGGCGGCGCCGCGAAATGCGCGGTTGAGTCGTGCAAGGTTGCAGATCTCCGGCGGCGACAGGTGGAGGAACACGCGCGCCACGCAACCCTCCGGTATGTCGCCGAGGCCTGGACCGATCATCGAACCGTTCGTACCGAGGTTCGATAGCGATGCCCCCATCGCTTCTTCTTCCGATTGAAGGGCAAAATTGTCCTTTTACTTCTTCCTCCTCCTTTTTCTTCTTCTTCTTGTCGATTCAAGTCATGGTTTACGAGAATAAAGGGGGAAAATGAGGTGAAAAAAGGAGCGATTTTTTTTCTAAGGATTTGAAGAAGATTTTGGGGTAGTTAGTGGAATTTTTGTTGTCATGTGTATTGCGTTTTTGCGTTGGGGGAGAAAAGATTTTTATTTTATTTTATTTTATTTTATTGGTGTTAATTTAATTCCTTCGATTGTGGATTTTCCGGGAATACGTGGAAAGGAAAATGTTGATTTTTTTTTCCGGAAGAGTATTTAAAGCGAAAATAGTGAGCGTTTTTTTTTATTATTACAATAAGAAAAAAAAAGACGACAACTGCCGTATGAGTTTATGAGTTACAACTCATTGACAGCAAAAGTAATTGGCTGAACTGAGGAACCGAATTTTATCGAAGAAAAAATAAAATAAAACAAAAACTCATTTAGCAAAAAAAATTAGTCAATAGAAATTATATATTAAAATATAAAATATATATTAAAAATAAATTAATAATATATATATCATATACAAATATATAATAATTAATTTTTTTGTGCACATTTTTATTTATACCACTGGATCAATAATATAACATATGATAGATCAAGTGATACAAAAATAAATATCTAAAATTTAAATAAAAAAATCATATTATTAATTCATAATAAGTAAATTTATGATTGATTATACATATAATTCAATAAATATCTTCCGTATTTTTTATTTTAAATTTAAAATTTTATGTTTAATTTAACTAAGTGATTTTTCATATTAGGTTTTGCATTAATTTTATTTTTGAATTTTTTATTGCAATAATTTAATCTTTTAGATTGAGCTTAAAACTCCGTACAAGTTCTTTAATTTATTTTCAATGTGAGTCAGCAAGCGAACTGCTAATGTGACATAGTTATTACCATGCTGTCAATTATTATGGCTACTTGACGTGGCTAACAATTTATAATTTTTTAATTTAATTTTTCTCTCCATTTTTAAATAGTAAGATTACATAGTTAGTCTCTATATTTTTATTGAAATTATAAATTGATTTCTACACTTTAAAAATTTGTAATTGGTCTTTAAACAAAATTAAATTTTGTAATTTAGTCCCTACTGTTTAAATTACGTTTGATTTAACAGAATATTCGTCAATATATTTGCTATTTTAAACATGTGACTTGTACGTGTTTGACAGTACGAACTAATTTGTAATTTTAGTGAAAATATATGGACTAATTGTATAATTTAACTATTTGAAAATGACTAAAAACTCCTTAAACTATTTGAATCTACCCCACCCTCCCGAACTCTCTCACTCTCACTTTTTCACTTTCTAAAACAGCACCCCCAGCGCTCTCTGTCTCTCACCTCTGTCCACTGCATCTGTGCTCACGAGTCCCGTCTCGCCTCCTTCCTTCGTCTCACTTCTCTCATCTAGCAGGGCTCGCGTCGCTACTACTCTCCCTCGCCAGTCTCTGCATTGTCTTGATTCGTCTTCCCTTACTCCTCTTGTGTTCTGCCTTTACAGTATTAGATAAATTTTTTTAATTTTTTTAGCTATTCAGTTATTGGATTATAATATGTTGATTCGTTGCTGTGTTTATATGATTGTGATAAATTGAGCTATTATTTTTATGTTGATTTGTAGAGGAAATTAAAGAAGGGAGGAAAAGATGTGAAGAAAAGAGATAATGGAAGAAGGGGGCGGGCTTTGGCGATGGTGGCTCACGGTAGTAACGAAAGAAAAAGAATAAAAATGTTGAAGAGAGGAGGAGGAAGAAAAAGAAAAAGAGGAAGAAGAGGACATCGTGGTAAATGTGCAATTTTTTTTTTACGGTAAACGTCATTGATGACCTAATTACAAAATATTTTGAACAAGGACCTAATTATAAACTTTAATGTGTAGGACTAATTTATAATTTTAACAAAAGTATAAGGACCAACTGTGTAATTTATCAGTTCAACGAGCTCCTCTCTTATACTCAACCCATTCAGGTAATGTCGCACTTATAGATTGGTATTATTAACTACTAGTACCAATAATTAGGAATTGGTAGCTTTGATACCATTCAATTCGGTGCTTCCCAATCAACTCTATTCATTCGCTTTTTTATATAAATAAATAAGAGAAAAATTTTATTTACCAAAATACGCACGAGGAGAAATGCTTACCGAAATACGCAGGACCAACTCAGGAGAGGCACCCGCGAAATAGAGTTACACTTCAATCCAGGTCCGGCGGTCACGAAATGGACATGACAGCAGCAGGAGGCATGCAGCTCCCCCACATCGCTCCTGGCATGCACGAAATGGGCCCCATCAATCCTGGCGCACACAAGTTGGGCCACCTCAGGGGCAGCGGCAGCGAATTGGCTCCATTACGCTGGCGGCTTAGGATCATAGTTCTTTCATATTCTATGAACACATATATGAAACACACATTTGTGTTCAGTTTGGAACAAACATGTGCCACTGTTTCAATCTCGTATTGTGCTTCATAGGTCTTGCTATACATTAACTGCTTGAATGTGGAATTAACTACCTTACAACCCGATCTGATGAGGAATTTTGGCTGTTTGAGAAAATGGATGAAGAGATGAGACAAAGGGAGAATTATAGATCTCGTCTCATAGAAGAGCATGAAGTTTTAGATTGGGTATACTCTGCTCTAAATAAGGATGATCAAGCCAAATCTTTTAATGTTGGTAGTGTTACTAGAAAGCAGAAAAGAAAAAAGTGTCGTGTATGCAGACACATTAAGTGATTTGCAGTGGATGAGGGCTATGGAGAATGGACAAGATGTATCTAAGCTTTCGGCTAAAGGGAAGAAAAGAAGCGTCCTCCTTTTCTGACAACCATGCACAAGCCAACAATAAAACATTGGCCGATGAAAGGTTGTTAGAGAAAAGGAGTGGAAGTGTCCTCAAGATGAAGACTGAAAGATCAAGTGCAGATGGTTTCATTGTGACTCTTGCTTCTAAGCGGCTGAAAACTGAAGAATCAAGTTCCCAAAAACATGGAAGTGAGAGTGGTGTGGACAAGAATACGTTTTTTCTGTACTATTCACAGGAAGAAGAGAACAAGCTATCCTGGCCAGGGTTCATCGTCTAATACCAGAGACCAAAATTCCAATGACAGAATGCCAATTCGCGGACGTCGCTGGCATAATGGAGCTAATTCGCTGTCGCTGCCCCTGAGGTGACCCAATTCGTGTGTGCCAGGGCTGATGTGCCCATTTCGTGCTTGCCAGGAGCGACGTGGGGGAGCTGCATGCCTCCTGCTGCTGTTATGCCCATTTCGTGGCCGCCGGACTCGGATTGGAGTGCAACTCTATTTCGCGGGTGCTCCCCTGAGTTGGCCCTGCGTATTTCGATAAGTATTTCTCCTAGTGCGTAATTTGATAAATAAAGTTTTTCTCTTATTTATTTATATAAAAAAGTCTTATCCATATTGGTGTGAAGGTGTTGCAGTTTGTAAAATGTTGAAAGTTAATAAATAATTAACTAATAAATTAATTATTATTTAAAAATTTAAAAAATTAAATTTGATAAGTTAGAAAAGTAGAAATAATTAAAATATAAATTTTAATACTAATTTTAAAGATTTTGACCTAAAATTAAATCGAACGAGCTGAAACCGAATAAACTAGACTCGTACTGGGCCATGGCCCAACCCAATTCATTAAAACACAAAGAGCTTCAGCTTCCTTGCCTTAAATAATTATGATTCCCACTGCTTTGGGAAGAACAAGGGGAAAGTCACAAACCCTTGATCACTAATTTCAATCCCACTTATCTTTTAATTCAGCACTCTAATTGACGAGCTGTTAGTGGTTACGCGTTTGTCTCAAAATTCTCTACAAAGCAAACTAACCAATTTGTTAAAAAATTTACTTTTTCTGCATTAACTGTACTCTACTTCTATTTGTCTTTGTCTGTATGGTTTCACCGAAGTTTAGAGGATTGAAGGAAGGCAAAAATTGAGGGATTAAGATTAGAGTTGAGTTAGAATCTAGATGCCTTAGATGACTTACCCTAACTTATGGTTCATTTATTATTTTAAGTTTTGAATCTGAGTATTGGAATTCTAGAATTGCCTCTAACTTTTTCGAAACCTTATATCTTATGTATTGGAGTTCTAGTTTTGAATATCAGATATTTATATTTTTTAGATATAAGTCGAGAGGCACCTCGTTAGGCGTCTGGATTTATTATGCAAGCGAAGATCTAAATATTGAAATGCTGTGTTTTGAGGTTTTAGACTATGTATTTATGTTTATAGATTCTCCGAATCTACAAATTTTGTAGCTTGCCTTCTAGAAGTGACTTTTGGAAAAACAGACTATCAATTTTCTGTCTTTGGTACATTTTGGGTTGTATATATGTATATATGATGGTCGACCTTGGCTTCGCAAGTTGAATTTAGAGTTTGATATTCTGTAATCTTTAGTGCTCAACTCTTTTTATATATATATATATATTCTTTTTAAGTTTCGTTTACGTGGGCGTTGCACTTTTCGTTTCGCAACTTTGCTTAAGCATTTTATTCAAGACTCCTCGTATATTACATTATTTCAATTATTATACACGTATATATATATTATTTTTAAAAGTCGTAATACCTCGTCACCTCTATTTTATGACTTAAGCATAAGATTTTATGTTGTAAGGTGTTACACAGTTCATCCCTATTAATACGCAGTGAAATGTTACTTTAGTTTTTATTTTCTAGATTTTCAGGTTATTCAAATTAGTTATATGTGTTGAAAGTCTTTTAATATGATTAATCAAAAGCACAATACCAGCAAAAAATATGCAACTGATAGAAAAAAATAGTTTGACATTGATGAAATTAATTAACATTCAGAAATAACTCAAGAACAGAACGTTTACTAACTCAGCGGCCCCAAAATTAAAAGAAGGTAAAGGAGATGCCATTGATTCCTATTGTGTTGCAAAATATGGCACACAATGGGTTATAAGTTATAAATCACTTTTTATCTCAACTAATTTCATTTTCATTATTTTTATACACATGCATTTAGTAAAATAAACAATAAATCAATATATAGTGTGTCCATTGATACACTAGTATATATAGTGCATGTTTCAAGACTAAAAGGTTATTATGTGAGGAAACATATTATATCATTTCACTAATTAATTAAATCTAATAATTCATAAAACGTTAAATAAATATACATATATAAGCTAAAAAGTAAATTCATAAAATACATAGTATACTATAGTATAACTCATTTTTTTTAAAATAATATAGTTAAAATTATTTTTGTGTTAAATTTATTTTTATTTATTTTTTGTAATTTCCACAATTTGAGGAGAAAAAATACCTACATTGACTGTGTTAGAGAAATATGGAAATTATATTTTAAACCTTTAACAAAATTTAATTAAGTAAAAAATAAATAAATAAATTTGCACCCAAACTTATCATCATTGATGTTAGGCAACTATTCACGTAAAAACGCTTAAAACGTCTTTTTTTAAAGATGTTTTTTTAATAATTAAAATTTAACTTATATAATTGATTAAACTTGTGTTATTTTTGTCAAAATTAGACGAAATAAATCGATTTAACCGAAAATCGATAAACCAAATCTTGAACCAATTTTAAATTAATATTTTTATAAAAATGACTATAGTACCCTTATTATGGAAAATGACTTAAAATATTTCTATTATATTTTTTTAAAATTCTAAATCCTAATCTTTCTCTTCTCTCTATGCCATAATTGAATTAGAATTTAGGATTTTCAAAATTAATATATATAATAAAAATATTTTAGTCATTTTTTATAATAAGAGTATTATAGCCATTTTTATAAAAAAAGAATATTAATTTAAATCGATTCAATATTTATTGATTTATCGATTTTTCAGTCAAATCAATTTGTTTGGTCTGATTTTAACAAAAATAACATAATTTGATCGATTATATAAGTTAAATTTTAATTATTAAAAAACGTATTTAAAAAAAAATATTTAAAATATTTTTATGTGGGTGACTCCTCTAATGCTATAACAAGTTGCACATGGTAGCTAGTTAAAAAGTAATGAAAATAATGGAAGAAAATATTATTACTAATCAGATGACATGGACTTTGTATGTTAATTTAATTTAGAAGTTATATTATAAAACCTTAAATGTATCACACAGTTAATTACTTTCCTTGCATGCATATATATAACTTTAGTTGAAGATTCAAATTTCGAAGAACTAGCATGCATTATATATAATAGCAATTAGAACAGTTCTTGAATAACAAGTTGTCCACTTGATATAGGAATCTTATTATTATACATTTTGTAAAGTGAAAACGATCAAAGACAACATTTATGGGAAAGAGGAGGAAGAGAGAAATGTCATAACCAGTAATACCACCATTGAAAGGGGACCACACCTTAAACAAGTTGCCGAAAACAAAATAATTTGGCTCCATGCATCAATATATAGTTGACCATCCTGTCACCTTTAAGTTAATTATTATTGGATTTGTAATTTTTATTATATTAAAATAATATTATTTTAATTTAAAATAATTAAATTATTATTTTTTATTTTATTAATTTTTTTATTTTAGAAGAATTTGATTCTAACTATTAAATTATTACAATTAGTTAAATTATTTTTCTTTATATATGTATCTCTTAGCTTTGAAGTTAAATATTGTTTTTATTTTGCTAAAACAAAATAATAATCTTGTTATGCTCACACTTTTTATAGTAAATATTATTATTATCTAACATTTCTTTTATTATTTTGTTAATTAAAAAAATATAAATACTCAATTAATTATAATAATTATATTTTTATACGAGTGTTAAGAATATTTGGTGTATGAATATTATTAGATATTATAATGTTTTAGCTTTTTTTTTTGTTAAGTAATGTATTTTGGGGTTTAGGGTTTATATTTTTTTTCTTTTTTCGGTCTGTAAAATATATACATTTGTGTTATTTTTAGTTAACAATATTTTTTTAGTTAAAATTCTATATACCATGGGCCAAATATAATTAAATGTAATGTAATTCAAGGTAATGTATATGTAGAAAAAGAAGAGATTGATGGATGTATATACTAGTATATATGTATNAATCCACCTCATTATTTTTTAATTATATGATAAAGGTTTTGGTAGGTTTTTATCAATGAGAATAGAACACATAGTAAACTATTTATATTATTTTCTCTTGAAAAAGTTTTTTGGAAAATAAAATAATTAATTAATCACTCTTATTAGCAATAAAATATGTCATAGTTCCTTTTAAAATAGTGTTTATCACCTTAATTAGAAGACGGGGAAAGAGCACATAGCAATAGTAGCAAATAGTATAGTAGTAATGTTAATTTGTTATTTAATTCTATAGATAGAAAAATTAAAGGCCAGTATACAGAATAAGGATCCTTGTTGGCGCTATGAAATACAGCACTTAGCATTATATATATTCTCTCAATATTTTACAAAAATATTTAATAACAAAAAAAATTAATAAAAAATAATTATAACTTATTTTATTATTATTTAGTATTCATTAATTATTACAATAATCAATAAATATTAAATAAAATAAATTTCAACTTTTTTTGTCTTTTTAACATCACCGAAGTTTTAATTTTTCTTCAAAATCTGTGGGTTCTCTCATTATATTCATTCCTTTCCAATTTCAATTATTCCAAATCTCACCACTCTCCCTAACCACAAAACCATGGGCACTTACTCTCTCTTTCCACCCAACAAAACAAGTTGCTCTAATTTGGTTCAACTTGTTCACACTTTATATATAGTTTATGCTTAATAATAGTCATAATCATATTATTATGAGAAACACCTTTAATATTTAATATTTGATTTACATTAATTTATTTATATTCATAATTTTTAAAATGATATAAAATACAAAAAAAATGAATAATTAAAGATTTCTCAAAGTTTACACAGCATTAAATTTTTTTCTCTAAAACCATGTAACTATTTATCTATTCTATCTCTATTATATTATCTCCCTCCTTATATATAAATATTATTGTATGTCTCTAATAACATCAACACAACTTCCATCCATGTAGCAGCCATTATCTCAATTCTCTGCCATATTTCATAGCGTTGCTTCTTCCATAATATAATTATCTATTTCACATGTCTACTAATTAGTTCATGTTTGTTGTTGTTAGTTGTTGGTTTCTTCTTAATTAGTACACCCTTTTGTCCTCTTGGATTAACTAACCGGTAAGTTAAGTTTCTAATCACCAAATTAAAGGCCCTTAGTTTAATTAATTACTAGACCTATGGATTTGTGTGTATTTATATATATTCAATTTGTTTAATTAGATTTGGATATATTGAACTCTCCTTGTTATTTGTTTTAGGTTAATTTAATTTGTGTTAGTTTTTGTTGATGCAGATCATTGTTAGCCCTAATAGAGATTAGAATTATATAATTAAGCTTAAGTAGGTATTATTATGAGTTAATCACTTAATTAGTCTATAATTAAGGACATGTGATATAAATAATTGAAATTCTCATCACATTTTGAAAATTTTCTTTAGAGTTAGCAACAAAAGATTTATGAAATGGAATCCAACAATGAACTAGGTAGTGGCATGTTCTCTGTCATAGGTTCTAGTTTCTTAGGATTAGATCATAATAATAATAATAATAATAATAATAATAACCCTTCACAACAACAACAAAATCTTCAACATAGAAACCAACCCAAAATGGTTCAGTTTGGTTCTTCTTCTTCTTCTTCTCATCACCAACAAATCAATTATGATAATAATAATAATTCATCCAAGAACAAACACCAACAAGGTTCTCTAAGTGATGAAGATGAACAAGGATTCAATAATATAGATGTTGATGAGAGTAATAGTAACAAGATGAAGAACATTAGTAGTAGTATCTCACCATGGCAGAGAATGAAATGGACTAGTACCATGGTTAGGCTCTTGATAATGGCTGTTTACTACATTGGTGATGAAGTTGGCGGCGGCGGCGGCAGTAGTGGTGGTGGTTCATCAGGAGTGAGTACTTAATCATATACATATACTTCAATTTTGTTGGTACATGCATCAAACACTACTATCTTCTATATTTTATCTTATTTATTATTTGAGACGTAGTTACATGTAACGCAATACGTTATTGTCCAGAATGGATATGCAAATACATATCACATCTCATATAAAATACGGTAAAAACTCAGGTGCAGTTGATTTTACGTGAAGTTGATATTTGAGAGCTGTTAAATGATTTGACTAATTTGACTAAATTTTCATCTAACAATTCTCAGATATCAACTTTACGTAAAGTCGACTTCACCTGAGTTTTTACTATAAAATATTTGAACATACTATCATAATCAAAATCCTTAATGAGAAAACTACTATAAATATTCATTATGTTATATAAATGTTATTTAATTTGTGCTTATTTTATGATTTTTGAGATAATAATAGTATTTGTGATGATGATATAACATAGACAAGTACTGATCCAAATGGGAAGAAAAAGATGATGATGAACAAGCAAGGAGGGGGGTTGATTCTTCAGAACAAGAAAGGGAAGTGGAAATCAGTGTCAAGAGCAATGATGGAGAAAGGTTTCTATGTTTCACCTCAACAATGTGAGGACAAGTTCAATGATCTGAACAAGAGGTACAAGAGGGTCAATGATGTTCTTGGAAGAGTAACAGCTTGCAAGGTTGTTGAGAATCAAAAGTTGTTGGAAACAATGGATCACTTGTCACCAAAGGCCAAAGAAGAAGTGAGAAAGTTGCTGAATTCAAAGCACCTTTTCTTTAGAGAAATGTGTGCTTATCATAATAGTTTTGGCCATGGTGGTGATAATGCATCTCAATCTCAATTACAACATGAACAAGGAGAGAAAGAAAAGGAAGAAAGATGCTTTCATTCTTCTTCTAAGTTGAAAATAGGGTGTGAAGAAGAGGATCATAATGATGATAGTGGTGACGACGACGATGACGACGATTCTGAGAACTATTTTGATGAGGATGAAGATGAATTAGGAGAAGGTGGTTCAAAGGGTCATCATGATCATCATCATGATCATAATAAGAGGCAAAAGAAATCATCATCATGTGAATTGATGAAAGAATTGAG
>NC_029773.3:92846292-92858483 GCF_000817695.3 Arachis duranensis | reverse complement strand
TGGTTAAGGAGTAAGATAGTGAAGTTAGAGGAGAAGCAAATAAGGCATGAGGGACAAGGGTTTGAGATTGAGAAAGAAAGAATGAAATGGAGAAAGTATAGTAGCAAGAAGGAGAGGGAGATGGAGAGAGCAAAGTTTGAGAATCAAAGGAGAAGGTTAGAGATTGAGAGAATGATTTTGATCATTCACCAAAAGGAACTTGAATTGCAACATCAACAGCATCAATAGCATTATTTTGTTCCTTAGTTTGTTAATTGGGAAGTGTAATAAACCAGTATTGAGTTGGTTATGAATATAAAAAGTTAATGAGGTTCCTACAAAAGAAAACACGCCCGGTGGGACTCGAACCCACAATCGCCTGATTAGAAGTCAGGCGCCTTATCCATTAGGCCACGAGCGCTTTATATTTTCCTGCTTCATAAATTACTTATGTGTGTGTTGTTTACAAGTATGAGACGTTCAAATATAGAAACAAAAATACAACATCGTGTTTCAGATGAAATATATATAAAGATAATGTGTTTTAGAATATTGAATTAGTGTATTTTTCATTTTTCTGTTAAGAAAAACACAGAAACACTAAATGAGGACATAATTTATTATTTTTCTTTTATTATCATTATTAATTTTTTATAATTATTTTTTTATTATTCTATTTTTCTTTTTAAATATTTTGTGAAGGAAAAATTGAAGGTCTTCAATTTATCACCAAATAAGATACAAAATATTAATTTTTGTGTCTTGTTCTTCATATTCTATATTGTCCTGTTTTTAAAACCAAATACAGCCTAAGATTTAGAATAGTTATATAATATTCTTTAAAAATAATAATTGGCAAATTAATTCAACATTAGATTTGCCTTCTTTAACTCGAGAGAATTTATAAAAATAGTTAATTTTTTATTGAATAAGTATTAGAAACAAACTTTAAATTAACTAACATTAGCTATTTTTTTTCTATTGTAAAATTTAACTTTCGTATTTTAGAGGTTTAGAATTTACAGTTAGAATTTAAAATTTAAGATTTAGAATTTAGAATAAAAATATAATTTCAAAGAATTGGTTGATATTAGTCGAAAAAAGTCGCCCTCTGTAATTAAACTCTCTTATTTTATTACTTTGTTCCGAAAGATGAAAGATAATTTCTTGCTAAAGTAAGCCTCAAAATAGCAACAAAGATGGCATGAAAAGAGACACATACCCGCACACTTGAACTCTAGATTCTCTACAAAATGATGAAAACTTGATATTCTTGTTGCTTTGTCATTGGATCAGGTAAAGTCTTTTTGTTTTTCTACTCATTGTGCTATTTTTCTTTTCAGTATAATGTGAAACCACTTAAGAGCGTGCAAGTTTGCATCATAATTGCACTTTCTGGTTCTTTTTTCGTGCTAGACAACAAAGTTGGAACCTTCTGCTGCTTTCTACTTTGCATACTGAACAAATTCAAATTATTTGACATTCAATAAGATTTTTCTAATAAAAAAGATCAGTAAATAGATTAAACAAGTTGGATAATAATTTTAGTATGTTTGATCTTTGAAATATTTTTGAAAATCCAATAACATGATTAGATTTTTATGTGGAAAAATTCTACACGTGAATTATGATTACATTCAAATTTTATACCATCAACAAAAACATTATAACATCTTTCAAATAATTTCTACCACTAGTGCTAGATGAAAGCCATTAAAATTAACAATCATTGGTTCAACAACAGCATCCAATAAAATCATTTGCCAACTTTGTCCTCTATAGATATTAATCCAAAAATTGGCATCAAGGGCACATCCCCATTGATTTTTATGTTTTACAATATATAGCAATTTTCATTGAGATGCAATGGAGTTATATAAATCAGCCATCAAAATCAAGCAGAGATAACCTCAACTTGTGGCAGAATCATCTGCACCTTTCAAAAACTTTTAATCATCAAAATCAAGCCTAAAACTAATGCTAAAACTGTAGCTGGATGAAACACTTTTAGTCTTCAAGCTCAATAATCTTAACAACAGAAGCATCACCAAGTTTCTGGCAAACAACAACTCTATCATGCGACTTTATAGTTCCCATTGCTTTTCCATGGTCAAGGGCAACCTTAAGAATCGACTCGTTTGTTGCACTTGTTGACTCGGCCTGCAGACAAAATATGGGATAAAAATCTAGTCAAATATGGTCACCATAGGATGGGTGCATATAAAGCAGCATGCATAACATTCTAGGTCATTTATAGGGACACCATAGCACAAAACATATAACTAGTGGTGTACATTTTATGCATAACGAAGATTATGTTGCAACAATTTAATGGTGCGCGCAGAACAAACTCGATAGAAACAACTAAAGAAGCAATGATAACTGCAGAGCAAGGACTACTTACAGGATGTCGAGGATCAGCAAGCATGGGAAAGAGACCTCTTACAATGAGTGATTGCCTTGCCTGTAACACAAATTGATTCAAGCCCAGATAACGCAGAATTGCAACAAAATTCATCATATATTAGAAAGGAAGCTCATACTATCTCATGGTAAAATTAAATTCTATTATAATTAATAATTTTCGGAAATGGAAAAGGAGTACAGACAAAATATTTCCTTTTTTTTTCCCCCTCCCATGCAAAAGAAAATTGTTATTTAGCAAAATGAAGCAGAAAAATTGGGTCTACCAAAGAAGAATAATCCAATTAGAATTCCTTAGCACCAAAGTTATCATATTATCATACATATATGTACAACCACTCTGTCGGCAAGGCAACGGCATCAACAAAAGCCATCAATAGTTAAAAGAAATAGCAGTTATGTTACAAGTTAAGAATCCAACCTCAAAGGCACCACTAAAGCTCCACTTCAGCTGATTTGTCTTGAGTCGGGGGATCACAACAGAGAGAACTGGCATTGTTGGCCTATACTTTGCAATCAATCTGACAAGTAGATATAGCAATTTTAGGCAAAAACTTTTGCAGGCATAAAGATGCATAAAAGTTAAAAAAAAAAAAAGGATATTAAGAAGACAGGATCAAATTCCAAATGAAACTGAAATCTGAGAGACTAGTTCACTTGTGAAGATAGTAATTATGAAAACATTCATAGCTGAATTACTTAGAGGCAGTACCTTGCGGCCCTTCCAGATGAAGTGAAGCAAATTATTACAGAGGCCTTAACCTTAATCGCTGCTCGCACCTAAAAACGTAAAAATTCGCAACAGAGATGAAATATTACAAACCATCACAGCACAAAAGCAATAAGCAAGAACTTCTTTTCCACCCTACACATACGGCATGGATTAGAATTTTCTATTGAAAAGAGAAACAAAATGGGTAGTTACCGCAGAGGAGGCAATAGATTCCAAGTGGGTCATGGGTTCCCCAACATACTTGACTGTCTTCTTAAAATAAAGGTCTTGATTGAAAACCTTCTCAGCCTATAAGGACGTGAAATAAAAGGCAGAAACATCAGCCAACAGTAACACTTTCAGTGACAATTAAAACGGGAGAACATTTCATAAGATTCAGAGGATTTCAATCAAGCAATTGGCAAAAAAGTAGTGCAGATCTAATGCTATACAAGATAAATCACCATAAGACAGTAAGAGAAAATAAGAAAAATGAATCCATGTTCTGACTTCTGTTAATATTATAATGTGCCAAGGTTGAAAATGAATCTAAATGACTAAACTAATCTTCTAATTGTTCTCATTTTGCTTGTTAATATCATGGAAATCTACTTGCATGAACTCAGGTCAGTCATACCATAGTGTATTATTGATTATTCCACTGAGATATGAAATGAAATTACCTCTGAACAAATTCTGCCAACAGTGGAAATAGTCTCAATAGGGTACAACCCACGCAAGGTCTCAGCACCCAGAAGTATTGCATCACTGCCTGTATGTTTGTTTAACAATTCAACAAACATGAACCCAATAAGTAGTTATAACTGAAGATAGAAACCAAAAATCATTCAGAAGAATACAGTTACAGCTTCAAGCACACGAAAAATAGGATCAGTAAATTCAAAAAAAATTGGCTTAATCATTACATGTGGCATCATACAGCTGGTGACTTACCATCCAAAACAGCATTAGCAACATCAGTGGCTTCAGCACGAGTGGGTCTTAAGTTGTCAGTCATACTATCCACAACACGTGTAAGTACAGCAGGTTTTCCAGCCATATTACACTTGTATAGGGCAGATTTTTGAAACAAGAACACCTACAAAAGCAAATCAAAATTAATTAATATTGACTTTCCATTCACAAAGCAAATATAATTATACATTTACAATAAGGAGCATGGCAGAGGCAACAATCATAAATGTGGTTCAGTTCAAAGAAAATTTGTAACATTAGATGCACAATTTTAAACCTTTTTTAAACATATGGAAGCATCCATTTGTTTTAGTTTACTCAAATATCAAATGCATTATCCACATGACCACAAACATAGCTATTTACACCCACAACATGAGTCATTCAAACAACAAAATGAATTTCAAAGGCAAAACTAACCTTCTCTGGTGGAAGATCAATGCCCAAATTACCACGCGATAGGATAATACCATCAGCTTCTCGTAGAATCTCATCAAAATGGGTCAGGCCCTAATTTCAACACAGACATAAGATTGAATCAGCATAGTCAATAAGAATATATATTAAAAGAGAAAAGTTAACACTATGAAGACATCAAAATCACCTCAACATTTTCAATCTTAGCAAAAATTTGGGTCTGGCTGAGATCACCCAATTTGGAAAGGAATTCACGGGCCTGAATTACAACATAAAAAAGTATGTTAATAGCAAAGCTGAGCAATAGAAAGATTATCAATTATGAATTTGAAATCACTGAACTGAAGAAAAGGACATCAGACTCAAATAACCTGGCGAACATCTTCGGCATGACGAGTATATGAAAGTGACAGAAAATCAATTTTGTTTTTGACTCCCCAGGTGCTAATAACCTGAAATAAACAAATGATTAAAAAAATTAAATAAAACAGCTCCTAAACTCTAAGGAAATATATTGTTTAGGTCAGGAGCCAGAGACAAACATGATGTGTGCAATGATACATGAATCATTCAAAAAGGCGAGTCAAATGCAGAAATTACCTCCTTGTCTTTCTCAGTGAGGGTAGGCAAATCAATATGAATTTGAGAACCATGTAAAGTGAACAATGAGCCAGCCAGTGTTGCTGTATTCTTTATGGTACAAACAACATCTTGCCCACGGACTTCAGATACCTGCACAGCATCAGGTAGAATTTGTCATGAAAGCAGAACTGCAACTATTGTTTTAGGTGTTACTTTAGGATTTAGAGAATATCAACTCAACAAAGTTAATGTTCAATTGATAAAAATCACATTATAGACTCAAAGCATGAAAATAGTAAAGGAAAATAATTTAAGAAAGATAATGAAAATAATATGAAAAAGGGGACCTATTGAAATAAATTTTGATTGGGTTGAAATTATATTACCTCTAGCCACACAGAAGTAGTTTCACTTCCTGTGAACAAGTATTGACCAATGAAAATAGTATCACCCTTCTTCACAGACTGCAAACAATAAGAATAAACATTAAAGTTTATTCCAATACATACACTGCATTGAACAGAATAAAAGCAAGTGTACATTTATAAATCCTGCAGGCAAACAGTTCCAGCACAAGGCATCTAAAGGCAAAGACAAATTGCAAATGCAGATACAACACAGACTAGCATACACTCCATAGGCAACAAAAGTGTGAACAGTTAATCAATGAATCATTCAAACAAGTTAATATGCCTTCAAAACAATGTAAATATCAATTAACCTTGGCCAGTCCATCGAAATTGATGGGCAATAACTCTGAAGTGGCATCTTGTCCCCGGTCAGGAGTTAGAACAACCTGCCCATCCGCCTGAAGCGAGACAGTTGTTTCGCTCTTGTTAACGACCTGCATCTCCGCACCCACTGTGTCCAGCATAACCTGGCAGAAGCATTCCAGCAACAAACACTCAGTTATTTGCCGTTGTTCATGCACAACGTTAAAGAACATATATAGCTTGAAACTCAACCAAGAAAACCGTGCATAGATGATTTGCAAAGAAACCCACTTAGGGAGCATTTGTTTGATAATTTGCAAACCATAGTGTGGTTCCAATGTAAGTAAAACTACTTTTTAATTTTTTTTAAATATGCTTAAAACATAGTTTGAGAGTAAAAATTTACTTTGAAAAGTAACTCAGCTTAGGGTGTGTGCATGTCTTATAGTTTGGTCAACACAAAATACAACATTCTCTCTTCATTACTACTCAATTTGCACCCCTCAAATCATATTTTGGAGTGTGATAATGCTAACCAAAAATCCAAACATGGTATTGAAAACCAATTCTTTTTTCTTGATGACACAAACTGAACTATCCAATCCTTCATGCAAAGCAAAGCAACAAGGAACAAATAAATAAAGAAAAAGAAATAGAAACTGACAGCACAGAGTTTCTTAGTGGTCTTGATAGCAGCCTTGAGATTCTCTAGAGTCTCTTGGTGGTACGCAGGGTCACCCCATGAAAAATCAAATCTAGCCACTGCAACCATCATCAATCATCAATCACCATCATCATCATCAACAAGTATTAAAAAAATAAACATTTTTCAATCAAAATAAACTAACAGTATTTACATGAATTTGAGAATTTGAGAATAAAGAGAGCATACCAGACATGCCAGCTTTGAGGCAACCAGAGATGGAATCAACGGATCGGGATTTAGGTCCCAAGGTTCCGACGATCTTCGTCATTGCAGGGAAGAAGCTCTGCCAAAAAAAAAATTAGTAATAATTATTGATATTAATAATAAATAATTAACATGAAATAATAAATAAAAAAAGAAGGAATCGAAACTAACAGGCTTGGATGGCTCGAGGATGGAAGCCATCCGAATAGGTTCTTCTAGAAGGAGGTGACTGGACGGCATCTTTCGTAGTTTTGAGTGAAGAAGAGTGAGTAGCTGCTGCTGCGTGAAGAAGACGAGAACTGCGAACGACGAAGAAGAAGAAGAAAAAGAAGAAGCAGCTCGCGCTGGCTGATTTGGAATTTGGAATTAAGAAAAGAAAATAGTTTGAACGAAGAATATGCTTCGTTGTTTGCTGCTTCTCTCTCTCTATAAATGCTTCCCTAGTTCGCTTTTTCGCTCTTCTTTTTTTCAGAAGACGACTTATTATTATTATTACGAATAATAATCAATAAAAATATAAACCATCCAAAATATCTTTGAATTATTAAATCACTAATAAAGATATTCTTTGAATTTTATAACGATAGAAATATCTTTAAAAATGTTTTCTTAGTTTGATTATTTTACAATAAATAAATATATTTTATATTTTTTAAATGAAAAAATATAGGAAGTCAATAGAATATCTATATAATGTGTACAATAACGGTATAGAGATGTTTGATTCAGTAGGATATCGAATGTTTATTATCTTAGTATCTGGATGAAATCAAGTTTTGAGATTTTTTTATGTAGTTTTTAAGTGTTTATCCAAATATTTTAACAAAATTTCAAATTAAATACATAACTAGTTTGACAAATATAAAAATTATTTATTTTTTATTAAATTTGAAAATATCTTATATGTCAACAAATTTAAAAATACTTTTATTTTTTATGTTAAGATATTTAATATAGAAATTACTTAGTAAGTTAGTTAAAAATTCACATGAAGTGAAAGTATATTTTATCAAACTATTCTTGCAAATTATTCTTATAACGAAAAAATATGACTCATTATTAGATTATTACTATTAGAGAGAAAGATATGTTTCGTGGAGAAGGGGAAAGAAAATAGAGAAGCAGGGATTCGGGAAGGGTTGATATGATACGAGAGGGAGCACGTGGGAGTTCATAGTGCTGCGTGGTTCCCACCTTTTCCCAAGTAGGATGGCACGTGACATGGTTATGGTGGAGTTAAGTGGTTAAGTTAGAACTTAGAGCATCTCCAGTAGGGAACTCATCTCAGTCCCTATTTATGGCCCACTTGTCATAAAAAGTGACTCCACATCAGATTTTGCGTCATATCCAATAAATAGGAACTCAATGAATCTCTCTCTTCTCCATTAGAAGGAACTAACTTTGATCCCTATTATGGTCCCACCTAATTAATTAATTAAGTAATTAAAATTAATATAATAATTATTATTTTTTAATAATATTATTTAAATTTATAAATTCAAAATAATTCAATATTATAAAATATTAAAATAAATAACTTAAATTTGATTAGTATTTTAAATTTTATAAATAAAAATAAATAATTCAACTAAAAATTATTTTATAATATATAAAAATTAAATTTATTTTTTATGTAAAATAAATTTAATTAATTATGATTTAATATAACAATATAAATAATATTTGATATTGATTTAACATAATTATTTATATTAATTATAATTTAATATAATTAATTATTAATTCCCTTTTCACTCCAATGGTAATTGAGTCCCCATATATCAGAAGAGGAACTCTATTTCTTAGCATTGGAGTTACTCTTAGGAGTAGGTGTGATCTTTCAACGAGCAACATCAAACATGGGAGATCGGGGTTTGTTTTTTCGTCAAGTAAATTATTGTCTAATCAAAAAGAGAACTATGCTCAATAATAATAAATTAATAATAAATAAAATAAGCCTATTCACAATGTGAACCTTAGGCTTCGACTTTGATGTGGCCCTAGTCATAATCGCCCATACGGCCATACTAACATTTACAATTGGATTGGATGTAAAATTTAATTTGTTGCATTTTGTTTTGTTTTGGTAAATAATTTTCATTGATTAAGAATTTAACATTGCATGTCCAACCAACATATGCAGATGTCGCAGTAGTATAAATCATACATTGGACCCGTCATATTAATGGAAGGAAGCATTAACTCAATGGAACTTTCCTATTCTAACTTTCTTCCCATCACTCTTTACTATGTAATGCAACAAATTAAACTACATTGAGAAAGCAAACATTAAAATAACAAACATTGAAACTTTCGAAACGGAGTCTTCCCTCCCAACAAGAGAAACTCGTACTTCCTCGAACCCAATACTTCTATTGTCCCCATGCATATTTCAATCACCATGCTTGTTATATTTCATAATGTTGGTATTTGTTAGAATGAATAAAGTACTACTTTGATTTTAATGTTTAGATTAAATTTTAATTTGATTTTTAATATTTTAAATATTTTATTTTAGTTCAAAAATTTTTTAAATGAGTTTAATATTGTCTCATTATTCATATTAAATTTAAAGGTGATATAATATTGAATTTGTTTAAAATTTTTTAGTATTAAAATAAAATGTTTAAAATGTTACTATCTTAGAGATTAAATTAGTATTTAAGCCTAAATTAGTATTTTTTTTGAAACTATTGGATCATGGATATTTTTGGTCACTTTGGGCCCGAAAGTCCAATTTGGTTGCATACAAGCGTTTCGCATGGCCCGTAACCGCAGACTATCATCAGTCCTCACCTCACGATACAGAGAGCGCGTGTAGTGCACTTCCCAATAATCACTTAACGGGACCGTCACCACCACGTGACGGTAGATTCCACACAAACCTTACGGAACTCAAATCTCCGTCAAAAAGCTCCCTCCCTTGTTCCTTCTCTTCCAAACGCCGCCGCTAACGTCACCGTTCCCTCAAACCCTAACGTCCCTCCCTGAATGGCCTCTTGCGACGACGACGACGACGACTTCTCTCTCCTCCACCAACCCTACGCGCCACCGTCCCACCACCACAACTACTCAACCGCCGTCGCCGCCGCCACAACCGCCGTACAACCTAAACCTGTCTCCGACACCGACGCCGAGGATTACAGCAATCCCTTCGACGAAGACAACACCACCACCCACGCCAACGCCAACACCACCGAGAAGAGAAAAGATCAAGACGAGATCGGCAACAACAATAACAGCAACGATGCATCGTACGGTTTCAACAAACGATCTAAGCTTTCGGCAAGCGCTTCTGGATCGGCGTCCGCCTGCTCCGGCGCCGAGTACCGGAAAGACAGGGAGGAGTGGAGCGACACGGCGATCGTGTGTTTGCTAGATGCGTACACGGAGAAGTTCACCCAGCTGAATCGGGGGAATCTGAGGGGGAGGGACTGGGAGGAGGTGGCGGCAGTGGTTTCGGAGCGATGCGAGAACCAGTCGAAGAGCGTGGAGCAGTGCAAGAACAAAGTCGACAATCTGAAGAAGAGGTACAAACTCGAGAGGCACAGGATCAGCAGCGGATGCATCACCGCAAGCCACTGGCCTTGGTTCAAGCACATGGAGAATATCGTCGGGAACTCGCTTTCTGCAGGGAAGTTCCCCGGCGGCGACGAGGACAAGGCCATCGTCGCCTCCACTGCGGGGAACTCCCCTCGGCAACCGAAGAGGTTGGTTATGAGATTTCCAGATCTGAAAACTGAGCTTGATTAACTTTTTTTTCCGCTAACCCTTTTATTAGTGGCATTTAATATAAGAATGCGTGTTTGTTTCCATCATTTTACTTCCGTAGTTGCATGTATTTATTTCACTTTCACATGTATCTATCATACTGCTATATTGATATAGTTTCTTTGATTATTTGGATCTTTGGAGATTTAGTTATTTAAGTAAACTTTGGCTGTATCTAAATGATTTACATAAGACATTATTGATATTTGTGGGTTTCATGCACTGTGCAACTGTGGTGGTAGCTGATGCAGCTTGTTGTAGTTTGCAAAATCCAGCTTGTTACTTAATTCATTTTCAGCATTGAGAACAGAATTTTTTACTAAAAGGGGTCTATGGGTTCTCACTGAATCTGAAATCTGAAGTATTTCTTCAACGTTATTGTTGATTTGTTGCACATATGCGTTGATTATGCTAACTGGTGATTCCAACTTTTCAAGTTGTAATGTTAGATGATGCTACAACTACAATGATATCATGGCATATAGCCATATATGTTCTGCTTCTATTTTATGTTGACTGTTATCACTTTGAATTGTTTTTTCTCTTTGATAATTTCCTTGTTCTAGTAGTATTTTGAATTTTGCATTAATCCCCTTTCATCCACAGATATGGAGGGGCATCACAAAGCAGTGGAGGACAAGTGAATAACATGAAGTCCAAAGCATTGTCGAACCTTAGATGGCGAAGGGTAATCCTGAAAATTAGTGGTGCTGCCCTTACTGGATCTGATACCTGCAATATTGACCCAAAGGTTTGTGGTTCTGACAATTTGATGTACCTCAAAAGTAAAACACAGTATGGAATGTTAAGTTATTATTTGATGTAGAGGCCTGATCGCTATCTCCCCCCTTATGATTTTTTTATAGTAACTATCTGTGCTTTATGATGAAACTCATACCATTTGTGCTTTGAGCTATTCCAGGTAGCTATGTTAATCTCAAGAGAAGTTGCAATAGCCTCCCGCCTTGGTGTTGAGGTACTAGAGCAAATCATTATTGTCCTTCGGAATACGGTATTCTGCTACTTTTCTCAGTTTTGCTGAGGCCTGCTTCTTTCCGTGTGATCTTTCAGGTCGCCATTGTTGTTGGAGGTCGGAATTTCTTCTGTGGGGATGCATGGGTAGCTGCAACAGGATTAGAAAGATGTACTGCATACCAAGTTGGGTAAGGTTAACTGCACCAAACGCCTATTTGGATACGTTTTGTCCCATTTGCTGCTGGCAATTTGCGTAAACCCATTCTTCACCTTCCTTGAGTTGCCACTTGCCAGGATATTACAATTTTGTGATGAATAAATCTGTATTATGTAATTTGTAGAACAATTAGTTCCTTTATTACAGTTCAAGCTATCAAAATATGCTGTTTTATCTGGTTTATGCCTTTTATTATTTATTTTTTTTGGGCTCCCCGAAAACAGTTATGATCTTTAACTTTGTACGCATAGAAGCCTTGCACATGGGTAATATTGGGGCTGGTGCTGTCATGGTTGTTTAGGGCTTTAGGTCACTGGTTAATTTTCCCAAGATCTCTTTTTTATATCTTTCTGGTTAATAAGCTATCCTGTAAAGTGATGTTCTTTTGATTCCTGTTATATTTTAAAATATTCATGTTAATGGGTTGTGCTGGCTTTTATCCCAGCATGATGGCAACTATGATGAATTCAATATTGCTCCAATCAACTCTAGAGAAGATGGGTGTTCAGACTCGTG
>NC_029773.3:92845327-92846252 GCF_000817695.3 Arachis duranensis | reverse complement strand
AGCCATCAGACATCTTGAGAAAGGAAGAGTGGTTATATTTGGTGGAATTGGCTTTGGCACTGGAAATCCACTATTCTCAACTGACATAGCTGCAGCTCTTAGAGCTTCAGAGCGTATGTTTCTAACTTACCGTTTTTATTATTTCAATTACCTTTTGTTTTGTCCCTCATAAGCAACACTTGTATCTTTGCTTTTGTTTTTTGTACTCTGCAGTAAATGCTGAAGCTGTTCTCAAGGGTACCAATGTAGATGGTGTATATGACTGCAACTCCAGAGACAACAATTTCACTTTTGAGCACATATCCTTCAGGGAGCTGGTATCAAGAGGAGTCACTCCTATGGACATGACAGCACTGACATTCTGCGAGGAAAATGGTATTCCTGGTTAGTATATTTTGGTATACTTTGTAGGTTTTGGTGCCTGAATTTTATTATTGTGAAGACAAGACATTGCTATTGTGATATACTTGTCTGTACCTTAATTGTTACTCTCTCCATTTAACATTGATTTATGGAATGGAGGGAGTAATAGTTACTGAAGTAACATAAAGTGGACCTTTCATTTCATTAAATATATTTGATGATATTTTCCCCCCATTTACTTGCACAGTTGTGGTTTTCAATATATTGGAGCCTGGGAACATATCAAAGGCTTTGTGTGGAGAACAAGTTGGAACACTAGTTGACCAAACTGGAGCAATAAGCTAACATTTAATTCAACCGAATTCAGTTATATTAGTTAGCAAGCTGGAGCCGTTAAGTTGAGCATTGTGATGGATGCCTCGAGAAGAAAATATAAAAAACGACCCAACAGTTTCAGAGTGCATGGTGCAATCAATGGAAACTGTGTTTTGGAGCTGAAATCTCAAGTTCCCTATCCCTAGGATTTGAGATGGTGTTGTATTTAAGTATGTATTTCTGTAGG
>NC_029773.3:92815010-92845312 GCF_000817695.3 Arachis duranensis | reverse complement strand
TAGGGAAAAAAAGAAAAGAAAAAAGAATGCTTGTGTATATCATTCCTAGATGAATTGTACTGTACTGTAGTATAGTAGTAGTAGTAGTAGTAGGCTTCCTTTGTTAATAAATGTAAACATATTTGGAGTAATTTAATTCAAAATCCAACTTTATTATTTGCAAGTCATTATAAATGGTAAAATCTTTAGTCCAAAGTAATAGCATAGAAATATTGTGTTTAATAATTTGGGTACTCATTAGTTGTAATTTGAAAGTTATGTTATATCTGAGCATGCCTGCCTTCATGATATCTCATTATAAGACTGCATGATTTCGATTTCGAAGTTGCATTAAAAAAAGTTTGGATGAAGTTGCATCTAAGCTTAAATGATAGTAGGAATTTAACTTAGTGGTTCCAATAAAGAAGTACTTCAATATCTTCAAATTGTACAAGAACCCAATGCATTCCACCATTTTTTATCGGTTATGTCTAAAAAACTACTGATGCAAAATTAATTCTAAAGCCCAAACTGATTATTTAACAATGGAATTCCACAAAGCTTTTAAATTTTACAAAGAACACTTAAATTAACACCAATAAGCAAGGTGCAGTGAGACAATGCCACAGAAAGAGAAGCAGAGAAATTTACTTACTTAAACTAATAATTCTACAATGACATCAATTATATATACTAGGTATTAAAAAGTGCTCTTAACACTTAAGCTATACCATCTTCAGTGGTGGGAATGGAAGGTGAAAGTGAATTCCTTGATTCATCATAGTCCTCTCCAAGGGGTGATTGCTCCACCCTGATCTCTTCAATCATCTTTGCAACTTCTGCCATCGTTGGCCTCTTCTCCGGCTGCGGCGCCACACAAGCCAACCCAACATGCAGCATTGAAACAAGCTCCTCCTCAATGTTCTTGTACCTCAATAACTCCTGATCAAACACCTCACCGGTCCACTCTTCCTTCACGACCGACCGAACCCATTTAGGAAGATCCAAAGCAAGTTCTTCCTCGTCGTCTGGGCCACCACGAGGGCGAGCAGGGGAAGGGTAAGCCGATGAGGGAGCCCTTCCAGTTAGGACTTCCAAAAGCAAGACACCAAAACTATACACATCTGCCTGCTGAGACAGCCTCTTTTGTTCGGCCTGTTCCGGAGCTCTGTACCCTCCCAACCTTGCAATGGCATGAACAGGGTTCAATAGAAGGGATAAACCAAAGTCTGAGATGCAAGCAACACCATTCTTGTCAAGAAGCACATTGGAAGATTTCACATTTCCATGAGGCACTTTGGCTGAACTATACTCTGCATGGATCCTAGCAAGGCCTCTAGCTGCTCCTAACACCAAGCTTATTCTTGTGGTCCAATCTAATGGAATTCTTCCAGGACCACGGTTCCCTATCAGTATCCAATATCCAAAAGAATAATCAGAGCAAGACAATTAATTAGTAAGGATTGAATTCAATAGTGTTAGTCTTAAAGTTTCAACACTAATTAGTAAAAGATATGCAGCTTCTCATTTCTTGTATGTAACATAATCATGGTATCATGGTATATAGACAAACATAGATACTAATACAAAAATTGAATATCACTGAATTAGTTACCATGAAGAAGAGCATGGAGGCTTCCATTGGGGAGATAATCATAGACAAGAAGCTTCTCTTCCTTAGCATAGTAATATGCTCTGAGTCTAACAATGTTTGGATGCTTCAACCTCCCTATAACCTCCATGTATTGTTCAAATTCATGCCTTACACAAGGGTTTGTATCTTTAAGCCTTTTAACTGCAACAGTGCAACCATCATCAAGCACTGCCCTATACACAGTTCCCAAACTACCCTTCCCAAGCATCTCAGCAGAAGCTCTTAGCAGATCCTCAAGCTCAAACTGGTTCCTCCTATCAAAGAACACAAGCTTGCTTCCATCACTTCCACTAGTTCCATCACTATCACCACCACCATTAACAACAACACCATTTGCATAAACCTTCTTGTTCTTGTTCCTGTTCTTGTTCTTGTTCTTTTCACTGCCGTAGCCGCCGCTAGTACTACTTCCACTACTCTTCCTCTTACCACTCTCACTTCCAACATAGGAACCAGAATTAGACCCTCTTTCTCTTCCACAACATTGAGCAACAAGAAAAGATGTTACCACCACCAATGCAACACAATTTGCCAAAACAATGGCTACAATGGCACCAGGGCTTAACCCTTTATGATGGTGGTGTGGTGTTCCTGGCCTTGCAACCTCACTTGTTTGTGGCATTGAGCTTGGATTTGAAGGAACAGTTTGTCCCAAATCATCATCATGACCATCTTCACCACCATAATTAGGAGGAGAATTCTCATTGGCAAATGAACAAACAGGTAGTGGGCTTGCACCACATAGACCCTCATTTCCATAGAAGCTTTCAGCACCAAACTTCTTGAGCATTTGGTCAGGTAACTTTCCATACAACTCATTGTTGGTCATGTTGAGCTCACTGAGATTCTCCATGGAAGATGAAAGGTCAGGTATGAAGCCACTGAGCACATTGTCTTGAAGCCTCAGAGTAAGAAGCTTTGTCAAATTCAACAGTTCCTTTGGAACCTGATCCAAAATAATCTTAGCTTAGCCAAATGCACTTACATTAATTATTTCTTACTTAATTACTTAACAAATATATATATCATATAATTAAATTGTAGTTGGACTCGCAATTAAGTTGTGCAAAAATATAAATAGTTCTAAAGGTAAAAATTTACGTGCAGTTTATTGATAATTAAAAATTATTATCTCATAATTTAGTCAAATATATTAAATTATTTAAATTGCGTTATTAGCATGCACCTTGCCACCTATGTTGTTGCCGGACAGGTCGAGGCGGAGGAGGCCGGCAACAGAAGATATCTCCGGTGGAATCTCGCCGGAGAGATCGTTGCCGGAGAGATAGAGAAGCACGAGGTTGGTGCAATTGGAGATTAAAGGTGCAATGGTGCCGTTTAAACGGTTGTCGTGAAGATCAAGAAAGCGAAGGTGAGTGAGGAAGGAGAGAGGTGTTAAGGGTCCTCTAAGGTTAAGGGAAGGTAGGGAGAGTGTGGTGACACGGTTGTTTGGGGAGCAAGAAACTCCGCGCCATGGCGCGGCCGAGGAGCAGGCGTCGGCGCCGGTCCAGTTAGGGAGGAGGTGGCCGTGGATGTCGGCTTGGAGGCGGAAGAGGGTGAGTGCATGTGTGTCATTGTGGTGGCTCAATGCTTGTTGTGGTGTAAGAACAATGATAATGGTGGTGATGATGGTGAAGAACAAGAGCTTGTTCATGATAATATGTTGTTCTTTGATCGTTTTGAGAATGTTTGCATTGATTGTTTGTGTTTGTGTTTTGATATTTGTTAAAAGGAGGGAAGTGGAAGCAATAATAATAATAATGAGTGTGTTTTGCATTTAAAAGAAGTGAAAGTGTGTTCTTTTTCTTTCTCTTCTTTAGAAAAATGTGCAGTAGGTTAGGGTTTTTTTTTTTTTACGGTATTCTCCGAATCGACAAATCAAAAGGACTAATTCGATACGGATCTGAATTTTATTTAAGAATTTGTCACTAGTTAATAGGCTATTGTATACATAAAGTAGAATTCAAATTTTCAATACTTATTTAAACAAATGAACGAGCTTACCACTCGATCAATCATTATAACTTAGGGTTTTATTTATTTTAATATGTGCTCTCACTCTAATCTATTTTCATAATCGTCGTTACAAATCTGACATACAGCAACGGTTTTAAAAATAGTTACTACTTATCGATTTTTTTGTAGTGCGACTCATGAATTATCTTGTCATTACGTAGAAAATTATGACCTAATAGTTAGATGTAATTTTATCCCACCTAGTATTTTTCATGGTGATTAAACATAAAAAATATCAATTTGTAGAAATTGTGATTATTGTCTACATACATTAATTTTGTAAAGATATTGAATTTTGTATCATCATATGGATAGATTAAATTATTTAATATTTTATTAATTGTTTGCTATCTTAAAAAAATAGATAACACAATTTTTAACTAAATAATAGTGCAACTCCTTTTTATAATCATAATACATATAATATATAACAATTAAACCCTAAATATTAAACAATATCGGATGGTGATTAGGATAGATGTAATATTAAACATGATGATTAAAGGTGGCAGCTAATTTTGGGATGGTTGTTGTGTGAATGATTGTTGTTGTCCACTCCTCTAAAGAAACAAGAATGATTTGTGTTCAGAGATTTTTGCTTTTTTCTTTTTTCATGTTTTGTTCTGCAAAAAGTGGGAAAAGGAAGAAAAATGTTATGCTTTGCTTCTTGATCTTGGTGACCATGAGCTATGGTGTATGGTCCCTAATATTTTATAATATAGGGAGTGTCATTCACATAACATGCTCCTATGTTATAGGATTGAATTTAGTAGTAATAGAAAATATTAATAATAAAAGAGTGAAATGAAGAGAAAAAAAATTACAAAAATTTAAGTTTAAATTTGGGTGAAATTATTGTATGTTTTCTTGTTTTTTCCTTTAATTTGATGTTTTCTTTTTGATAAGTCACTAAATAGTAAATACTACTCCACTTTTTGTTATTTAGTAACATAAAATAATGGCCTAATGTTTATAGGTTCAAGATCCTAGCTCATGAGCATTTGATTTCATGAAACACTTTTGATTCTAACGGAGGATATGAAACTGATTTTCATGCATGTAATAGTTTTCAACAAAGGAAGCCTATTCCTATATTTTTTTTTTAATTAGGTTTCTTTCAGTATTAATTGGCTTAATTTTATAAGAACCCAACTTAAAAAAAAATTGATTCAGGAATCCAAATAAGAGGAAAAAAAAGTGTAAAGACCCAATTTAAAAAAAATTGGTACAAGGGTTCAATTAAAAAGAAAAAAATATAATGACTTAATTAAAAATTTTGTGAAATTATAGAGACCAACAGAGTAATTAAACCTTATCTAAAAGTAAAGATAAAAAAAATTGAAATCTATTTTTTTATTTTTAAATTTTATGTCTAACATTTAGGTGCGAATCTAATATTCAAACCGTATTTACATTGACTTTCAAATTATAATATTTATTAGTGGACAATAGCATGTACAAAAATAAAACTAAATACATTATTATATATAAATTGATATCTATAGGAATGAAACTTTATTTAATCCACATTAATATTATGGTAGCCTTATGTTAACTACATGCAAATACTATTTTCTCATATATGCTACTGAAAGTTGAGACTCAATAAACTCATCAACGAAAAATATTGGTTAACTTATATGGCAATTGTATTACACAAGTAGAAAAAAAAATTCGATAGATTCTCTCAAAAATTTTATTTAATACTCTTTATTACATTATAGTTATGATATACTTTTAAATTTTTTAAAGACTTGTATAGAGATATATTTAATGATTATTCACCAAGGATTCATAATTTTTTCTGCATTAACTAACTACTTAATAGAACTAATAAATATATTATTATATCATCACGAAAAAATAATTGACAAAAATTTATGGCTAACACTAACATACTATAATCTTCTTATATATATATGTTTGATGTAATATTTTTTTAAAATATATTTATTATATATAGTTTATAAAAAAATATTTTGTTAACTCCACAAATTAAAATTATGATCTTTTAATTTTATTATAACATATTTATCCTTAATTCTAAATAATCTATTATTATCATCCATATTTGTAAAAACCTTTTGATACCTTCTATCCTTCTAAGGTCAACTTTTTCTTATTGAGGAAGTATAAAGCTTTTGAGAGAGTTGACTGTTGACAATATTCACATCTAAATAATTGTTAGGTGATCACTTTACTCATTTTGTTTTTATCTTTCAATTTTTCAACACAGGCAATAATTCCGTTTAATTTGCTTTCTCCATATAAATTATTACCTCAATAATAAGGCCAAAATAACTATTTGTTTCCTTACATAAATATCAATGTAAATTTTTACATTAACAATGTATGGAAACTAAGATTATATTATAACACAAAAATAACTTTTTTTATTATAAATAATTTTTTTACGTCTAAACTTTTAAGGATTATTTTGATTATAAATAACTTTTTTACATTTTAAGTGACACGTGGCGTGTCAGATGTTACTGATCTGACACGTCAACCAATCATCTTATGACACGTGGCATTAACCCACCACGTCATCATCCAACTGACGGAATGACTAATATGACCAAGTCGTGTATCTTTCGCGGACGATTTCGATTAATTTTGTCTTTAGAATACTAAAATAAAAATTGAGATATCTTTTAGAGACAATTTTGACTATTAATTCCACGTATTAATATATTTAACCAAATGAACTTTGATGCACATTTTCTTTAGCAAACTTTTGAAGTTTTCAACAACAAAAAAAAAGTGCATAGATGGTCTCATGATTTGATTTGCTTGCTGCCCCTCTTCAATCTTTTTTCATGTCCTGCTAAAAAAAAGAAAAGAGAAGAAAAAAAGAAGAGTCTATGATATATAGAAACTTTAAGTCATGTTCAAGCAAAGTTTTTCTCTCACCAGTCTTAAAGTGATATAAACATGCAAAGCAAATAAAAAAAAAGCTTATTTATTTGATCTATAAAAGGAATAATTATGATTTAATTTATGAATTATTGTCCTGACTATTAATATTCAAGTCAAATATACAATATATAATGTATAGTCAAATCAAAATATATACTTGAAACTGACAAAAAAGAACTTATTTAGAAAAAAATAGCATGACACAAATTAAGTCACAAACAATGCAGCCAAAGGACATATAATATGTTTATAATATAATAATGCACTTACACTTAATAAAGTACATGTATATATAGTTACTTCATCATATATATCTGCTAGAATAATCCATAAAAACATATGATCTATATGAAATTTAATTCTATTATTATAAATTAAAGATACCTAATTAATGACACATGGGTGGGGCAGTATAGTTGGTACTCTCATAGACTGCTATATCACTGCTCTTGTCTCTTCCCATAGTTCTTAATTATAATTTTTTTTTATTTTTAATTATAGGTTGCAAATTTTGAATTACCGGCATAGACAATATTATTTTTTCTATCCGTCATAAATCTCAACATCATAGATCATTCAATATTTAAAGAAATTTTATGAGTGAATTATTAACTTTATATATTTGGATTAATTTTTTGAATTTATATATTATAAATATATAAAACTTATAAAATTCAACTTTTAAAATACATTATTATTATTTTTGTAAAATTTATGGGATTAAATTTAAATTTGTTAAAATATGTCATTTTTGCAAAATTCAACTTGTATATTGAAAAGCTTTGAGGTTGAAGAGATTATAACAATTTAAAACAGTTAAATATAGAAAAAATTGTCATAAGAATTAATAATTTAGTAACACTTTTTTAAACTGTCACTAAAAATATTGTGACGGTTTAAATAATCACTAAATATATTTAAAAATTGTCATAAGAACTAGTAATTTAGTGACAGTTTCAAATTGTCACTATATATATTATGATGATTTATAATAATTACAGAATATAATTGTCACATGATTTAGTAATTTAACAACAGTTTTAAAACACCGCAAAATATGACATAAAAAATACCTTGACAAGGGTTACAAATTAGTAACGATTTTATACTTCAAAAATCGTAACAAACAATTTAATAACACTCTTTATTAACAGTGGTCCAAAATCATCACTATATTAACTGGTGACGCTTAAATTTATGACGCTTTATTTAACCATCATAAAAATATTTAGTGAGAATTAAAACTATCCCCAAATATAAACAAAAAAAACATTGTAAAAATACTGTTTTTGTTTTGTTGTAGTGATGAGTACAACATATCAAATATGTACATCACTTCTTCATACATACATATATAGATTTGATTCTTATACAGGGACAATCAAGTAATTTAATACCTCATCATATCTGGGGAAGGAGTTTCATAAGGGCAATGGTATAGTCCTCCCAAATATTAAAAAAAAAATTATTACTATTTATTTTAAATATTTTTATTAAATAACTCTAATTTTTTAATATTCTATCTCATTGTTAAAATATGTTGCACAATAGAATAAGTAATATCATAAAATCAAATACAAAATATTGTTAGATTTTAAGCAATCCTATATGATCAATTTTTTTTTGACACATTTAGTTTAAATATAAACATTTTTACATAAATTTATATACTTAGTTATATATTTGGCCCTAAATTGTTTTTCAAGACCTGATCATATCTCTTTAACTAAGTTCATAGACAAAAGTAAACAATAATAAATAGATTATATTCTACATACTTATCTCATTAAATATATGGGTGATGTTACATTATATTGTTTGAAAACTTGTTTTGTTGCTAGAAAGTTTTGTAACACCCTTCATATTATATGAGTGATTTGATGAAAATCATAGGCGATTAAATATTTAAAGTGTATCTATCATATTTTGCCATAAAATTGTGGCAAATATATTTTGACAAAGATTTTGCTGTGAAATATGTTTTATTTATCAAGGTATACTCATTCATAAATTTTATCAAAATTTTACATTGAATGCATTCAAATATGATATAGTAAATCTGTCCCACCTAAAAATATTTCTACTTCACATTAAGATCAATAATATAGACATGATTATTAGATGATTATCCAATTTCTTTTTCTTTTTTAATTCTTAAGAGTAAAAAATTAAAACAAAATCTTGTGCATATAAAATGATGTGTATATAAATATGTATCAATAAATCAAATATTAATATGTACAGCATTGTTGTCCAAAAAGTGAAGGACTTGATTCAGCTTTAATTTATATATTTTTCCTTTATTGTTGGTTGTTGCATTAGATAGGGTGGCACAATAAGAAACATATAAAAGCAAAAGGAAAATAAAGCAAGCATGGATTCAAGGCGAGATTGGCGTTCTAAATCCAAAAAATAAAAAATAAAAAATCATAAAATAAAATAAAAATGCCAGCCATTCATTGAGTCAGCTAGATTTGAAAAAGAACACTTTTTTTTTTCTTTTGGTACAGGAAAAGAAGAATATAGTACTGCATGAAGAGTAGCTGTATATGGAATCAAAATTTAGAGGTCTTCAAATTTAAATCAATCCAAATTATAAGTTCATTCAATTTAATTTAAATTGATTAAAATCGTACTAATTTGATATTGAATTGATGATTCTATTTTTTACAAACAGTTAGATCGGATAGGATTTCAGATCTACTTTTCATAATCGATCCAATCCAATTCAAATTGCACAATGTGCTATGATATTATTATTTTATTATTATATTTACAATCATACTTATAATATGTTTAATTTGTTATATATTTGTATATTATTCATGTATTATTATTATTTAATAAATATTTTATATTCAAAATGTGATTTATTTATTTATTTTAACTAATCTATCATTTTATTTCTATTGTTATGTTATTGTTGGTTTTTAAGATATTGTTAAGACTTGTTATTATGCCGTTGTTCGTTATTTAAAATTTGATATTGAGACTTATTATATATATATATTTAATTTTTTTAATTTACAAAACCATAAATCCGATCCAATCTAAACTACACTATAAATAAAATTAGTATTCAAATCAGATAAAATTTTAACTCAAAATCGACCAGACCGCACAACAAACACTCCAATCAAAATCTATATCATATTGGAAAATGTGGCAAATGGAATTGAAGTGTCTTTTTTTTTCAAGAACATTCTTTATTTTGATATAGAGGCCGAAGATCAAAGATTGCTTTAGTCACCAAAATATATCCATTTAATAATAGAAAAATGCTAGAGAGTAGAGATTATATATTATATTAGTCGCTGAAATATGTGACATGATTAATAATAATAATTTACATTTAGGTTAATTAGATGATATTATAACACAACAACACGTACCATTTGATTTATCAAGCTTTTATAATTAAATTAACTTTTCGAGAGAGGTAATTAAGTTTCATATTTATTGTATATGAAGGTTGAAGCTATTATTGGAAAGAATGAAGAGGCCATTAATTAATTTACATGCGTTTACTAGCTGTAATTATTAATTTACATCATAACATACATGGATGAGTATGCAATAATGCTTCTGATCTAAATCCATTATTTCTAGGTTTGGTTCACACATATTTGGCTCAGAGGCTTTATATGCTTCCAGAGAAACAAATTAAATGTTAACATGAAATTTTTTTCAGGCTAATATTTGAACTTGTCATGTCAATTTGATCTGTTACATTAGTTAATGTTAATAGTTAACGGGATAAACAAATTACAAAAAACAAAAGCCAAAAATTCATAGTTTATAGAAACTAAACTTATTTTAATCCTTTGTTATTTATAACATTTGAACCTGAAAAACAATTATTTATTTTTTTGTGCTTTGACAACAATAAAATTTAAAATTAGAATTATATATATATTATTTAATTTATTTTTAATATATATTTTGTATTTTAATATATATTATATACAGATGACTAATTTGATAACTAATTTTCGGTGTACACATAATATAATTATTACTAATTTTATAATTTTATAACATTAATAAATAGTTTTATGAAATAAAAGACACGTCATTGTCAACTCAACGAAAATAAAAGAACCATTTGTCTGTAATGTGTATCTCTTCTAATATTTTAGATACTCGAGTAATTAAAAGAACCACTAATACACTTCAAAATGAATATTATAAGTATATTATTGTCCTCTTAATTATTGAAAAATTAAATGAATATTATTAAAGGATAATTTTTTTCCTTAGGTTAAGTTATAAAATAATGTAACTATAAAAGCAGTTAAAAAACAAAATCAATATTATTTTCAAAGCAACAGAAAAGTTAATAGATAAGTGAGGGGTGATGGACCATATATATATATATAGTTCTTCTACACCTGATGAATTGTCATTGAACTTTTTTTTAAAGAGATCAAAGTGGTTTGCTTCTCTTTCTTCTTTCGTTTATTGGTACACTTTATTGGATAATTAAAGTGTAGCAATTAGAATCTTTTTGTTTTTTCTGTATTTTAGAATTAAAAATATTATTCAAATATATTTTTTGTGGTCATCTTTAAATGTTTATATATTGTACCTATTAAAATACTTGACATTTTTTGTCAAACAGTTCTTATAGTAATAAATGAGCAAAATATATAAACACCTAAAGGTGTCCCCCCCAAAAAATATTTAAATAACACTGTTGTTTTAAATTCTCTTTACAACCCTTAAAAAACAGTAGCTGATTTTATCATCTACTTGACGATATATAACATATAATACTATATTACCAGCAAAAATATATAAATTAAACAATAGTGTAACAGCTAGTATGATTAGTTACTTTATCCATTATTTAAAATTTAAAGCATCAACAAAAATATAATATATCTAAATTTCTAATAACGGAATTAATTAATTATGAGTATGTAACTTTTATTTTGTTGACAAAATGGGAGATCTAACTAAGAAAGCGGCAGATAGAGACATGTGAAGGGATTGTTAGTTGTTAATATATCACTCATCTGAACCTTGCTGTTCAACAATAGTAGTATGCCAAAAAGTTTAATTAAGATGTAGATATATTATTTCTTGCTAGCTAGTGTAAACTGAAAAAAAATGAAGAATTAAAAAAAAGTATTCTTTGTCTATAAATCAATTTTTTCCAATTTAGTTATTACATTTACTTGAATGATCTCTTAATTTGTAATGATTATATCACACATAATTTACTAAAAGATGCTTTTTCTGTCAAAACAATAATATAATTATTTTATGAAATTATGTAATGTTTACAAAAGATAATATACATATTAAAATCTTAAAAAAGATAATATAGAATTTTCAAAAATTATTTTTAATATAGAGATAAAGATAGTATTTTGAGTTGAATATTGATATTTGAAGTGTATTACAGTATTTTGAATATGTAAAACAGGTATCCAACATGTATCCTACATGTTGACCAGAATGTTGATACGTGTACAACACGCACTCTGTTTGTTATCAGGATGATGATACGTGTCCAACGCACATCCTACGTATTGACTCTCCACTTACAAAATCTACACACCTATAATTACGCCAAATAATATCATTTTCAACAAAAACACATTTTTTTCGTATAAAAAAAATTAGCCTAGAATTTGTGGATGGGAAAAATTTGCATATCTAAGTTAGAGATAGCTACTAGCATGTGTTTTGGATTTGAATAGAGTAGTACCAAGTCCATGTGAGATCTTCATATAGTGCCTAGACCAAGGTGGAGAACAAGAAAAGGGTTATAGCTATCCAAAAAAGTTGTCACTAGTCTATGTTGCACATGTTAATTTGCTATTTCCATGTTAAGACCTTTAGGTACACCTTTGGAAAGTGATAATCTTCCTTAGCCCCTAGTTCCAAAGATAAGTGTATTTTTTAATAGAATTTCCATGAATTGGTCCAAGACTAGGACCTTAATTTAATACTTAGGAAAAACACCAACATGACCAAACAAAAATTAGGACAAGAAAAGGAAAACACACATTGTTGCAAGTGCTCGTGTTACCCTTATACCATTGTGTTTTTCTTACATATTCCTTATTTTTCAAACTAGTTTTTCATATTATAGTTTATGAACATGGAAAATAAAAAGAAGGAAAAAAAAAAGAAGGTTAATGGTTACCGACTAAAGAATTTCTCATATGATAATGAAGTGTCATAGATACAATTACGTATTTGTTAATGCTACTCACACACTTTCTGGTACATATCTAATCTAAAATTGGAGATGGTTAAATAAAACCTTCACATGGTAATTGGTCCTCAATGTCTATGTTATTATATAGCTAAGAGCCAAGTGAGCTACCATTATTTATTGGGCTTTATTAAGCTCCTTCTAGTTTCATCACATTTGATATATAAGAACATATATTCTTGTACATCATTTTCTATTTTAAACATCTATTTATACACAAACTTTATTTATTAATTTTAAACGTTTACATCATCAACTCCACATTTCAATAATTGAGGATCACTTTCATTCTCAATTTAGGCAATGCTATTTACACTTTTTTCGTAAAGATGGAGGGATAATCCTTCAGAGCTCTTTGGTTTTAATTATTTAGTTAACAAGAGCAAGAATTAACATAATACAGTTAAAAAAAAACCCCTTTATGCAATAATTAATAAGATGTTTAAAAGAATTCATTAAAAAGATAAGTTATCTCTATAAATACAAATAAAGTTAAAAGTTTAGCTAATATGTGTACAATTAAAAAATTTATAAAAAATATAAAGTTTAAGTTTCCAATATATTTATTAAAATAAAAAACTTTAAAACTTCTACTAAATAATAACCTTAACATAGGACCAATTTTAGTTAAACTCTAAAGTTTACCTATGTATACTTCTAACTAATTTTGGACCATTGCCCCAAACTATCCAGTATGGACAATGACTATTAATCTCTAATCTCAAGACATTACTCTCCATACACATAGTTAAGGAGTCAAATTTTTCACTAGATGCTTAAAGATAATTGTTATGGTTTGGTATTGTTGGCCTTTAAGACTGTTTTTTTAAGAGAAGACTAAAACTGAAAGATAGAAATTAGAATATTAAAATTAAATTAATTTTAGTATCTTTGATGTAAAATATATAAAATTAAATTATGTTTTAGTATTTTATTTGATTTAAGATAAATATAAAAATAAAATAAAAATATTTACTAAAATACTTTTAATTGTTAAAAAAAAGGTTAAAACTTTAATCTTCGTTCCCATAATTTTCAGTCACTTGTATTATCATTTTCGGAAATACTGAAAAGACCATAATTTTAATTTTAGTTTTTGACTACCAAACGCAATACTAACTTCAATCTCCCAATTTTAATTTCAGTTTCTGGAAACAAACACTACTTAAATGAATCGTTATATATGATATATGATGCAATATACAAATACAATGGCAAGAGGCCTCCAAAGTGATGAAAATAAATTTGGCGAATGATGATTCTTACTGAAACATGAGGTTGTGTTATATTGTCGGTCCCAATGCATTAACATTTAACAATAACATGTGAGGACACATGAGACACAGAGAAAAAGAAGCACACCAACTCTGAACTAACAACACTAATGGTACGTTTTCCTGGAATTGGTGCCATTTCCGTATACTTTTCCATTTCGTTTTGGGATAATCCTTGTGATTTAAACAGTACATTTAGGTTTATTGTGTACTAGTTTATGAAAAAATAATAATAATAAATTGTCAGTTACTGTTTGAAACAATGTTATTGATTAGGTGCAAAACATAGATCACGTTTCCTCGGTCCCTATTAGTCGGCAATTACCTTTACAGCATTGATCATTTTTTATTATATAAGCATAGTTATTCTCTTCTAATATATATTCAAATTTATAGGATTTAATAAGATATTAATAATGCAAAATTTTTTCATGACTATCCAATTATATTAATCCTTATTAGTGGTTAAATTTATAGTTTGGGTTCTTAAGGTTCATTTCAAAGTCAATAATTTAACCACTAATAACCAACAAGGATTAATATAAGAATTACTCAAAAAATAAAACTTGTGAAATTATATGTTAAAGGGGAACTTACATCTTCAAATTGAATTGGTGTGTTATTAGTTTAATAATTCAGCAACTTTCATGGTTAGTCCATACTTCCCGAAAGGTAATTAGTTGTTGGCTCTTAGTTGATGGATACCTGAAAGTTTACACCTAGTAAACCAAAAACAAATTTGGATAATTCAAAGTTCTTATAATAAAATTTGGATACTGGTTAAAACAGAAAAAATAAAGCAAAAAACCAAAAAGGATCGAGTTAGGAAAGATAACAAAATGATCAGCAAAAGCACAGAGTTGTGCCACTCCAAAATCATTAATAAGAGGCAACCAAATGCACTGTTTGTTAATTATTAATGACAAATTAAAGGAATCAATATAAAATATAAATAATGGAAACAGTAATGGCCTGGCAGCAGTGGGACAAAAAGGACTGCAGCAAACTACCATACCCAACCTTTGTCAAAATAATAATATTATGGATTTTGCTTCAGTCCTTTTCCTTAGCACACAATGTGTCTTCAATTTCATATCATAAAATGAAATATTAAAAGCGTATAATATAAATACAAGTATATGGTATGATTCATATATGCATATCACAACAATTAAGTCTACATACTCGATAGTCTACACCCCCAAAATAAGAACCTCAACCTCTTCATAAAAAAAACAAGCATGGCTTGCATGTGGCTCAAGCAAGCTTGCAGTGGTGGCGGCTGTGGGAAGAAGCTTCCAGCCGATGTGCCACGAGGACACCTAGCCGTAACAGTTGGGGAAGCAAACCGGAGGTTCGTGATAAGGGCAGATTATTTGAACCATCCAGTACTACAACAATTGCTAGATCAATATGAAGGGCATGGATTCAACAAGAGTGGTCCTCTGTCTATACCTTGTGATGAGTTCCTCTTTGAGGACATAATTCAGTCCCTTAGAGGCGGTGGCACCGCAGCTGAATCACGTAGACCCTCTTGTCCCCATGTGCCAATGAAGGAGTCTACACCACTACTTCATAGCTTTGATAGCAAAAGGAGAAGTAGGAGCTAAAAAGCACTAAGGAGAACCAAATCTCTATTCAACTTTTTTCTTGAATGAAGCCTCCATTGAGGACAGTCTACAAGAACAGTTTCTTAGTAACTATGTTAGATTTACAAATAAAATCTGCAACCTACCCCCTTTTATTCAGTAGTCGAATTATATCACAAAAAGTACCCTTAGTACATTATATTGCATATGTAATTATATAATCTCTTCTTTTTTTTCTCCCCCTTCACATTTATGATATGATCTGTGATGCATAAATACAGCTCATAATTATTAATATTATTACGACAGAGTAGAATATAGTCTTTAAGCTGGAAATAGAGGGAAAAGTGAAGGTTTTCAAATAGTGCACAATGGGCGGGCCAAAGATGTATCAGTGAATTAGGGACCATAAATAATCACCAGTAAAACTTGGTAGTTGACAGCAGAGGTCAAGATACAGCACAAGCTGAAGAGTTACCCTATCCATCAAACCAAGTGTTTAATTTTTCTTCTCTTACAAACAAAACTAAGATTATAATGTGACAGATTGTGCTACCAGCAAATTTTCTTGTTAGCTAAGTAAATTTCAGTGCCACCTGCCTACCTAGATAGTAGATACCTACCAGAGCAGGGTTCCATAATCCACAAGGGTTCAGAAAACCTTCATAGATTTGGATTTGACCAATGAGTAAATCTAATTCACCTTCAAAAATTAATTCAAGGAGTGAAAATTTGTCCATCACTTATAAAAAAGATTATGATCATATTTCCAAACAATGTGAAACTTCTAATAATTGCCCACCTTAAATTTGATTGTTATTCAGCCCATGAACTCAAAGGTTTTGAACTTTGAAGCATAAATTTAACAGTCAATATCAAATAAATTGTTTTATACATTGGTGACACTAAACTTAGAACCTCAAGTAAATCTCCCAAACCCCTAAACTCGTCCTTATGTACTTCATCAAGGTCTCATTTTTTATAGAAAAATAAAAAATCATAACACCACTCTACAATGGAAGTGAAAGTTACATCCTACTTACTATCTTCAAGTTCTAAACAGCAATAAGCTTCTAATATAAACAAAATAAATTTGATGAAAACTACAAAGCTTTAAGAAGTGTGAAGCTAATATGAAAAACAGAGAATGATTAACTTTATCTTCTATAATTTATAGCAATTTCTATTGAGATAATAAAAACCAATCATTCTAGGGAATGGGTTGCAATTTTATTATTCCTCTGTAGCAGGGATTAAATGAATTTAGTAAATAGGTATTCCTCGTTTTTCATATAATTTTAGTTTCCTCTGCAGCAAATTTACTAAAGATCCGAGAATTTAGCAAATTCCATACGTTTGTGACAATGTCACTGGACAAACGAGAAAATGCTTCCTTTGCAGCTTTGCGATGTGCTTCCAATAGTGTTGCATTTGTGAAGAGCTGAATGAGAGTTTTTTCAAGCTCCATTTTTCCAGAGACCTACAAGTCCGCAATAATAGAGAACACTGTAAGAAAAATGCATACTGTGGTTATTTTTCAATGACATGCAAATAAGATGCCATTCCCACCTGAAGGACTGACAATGGATTCAATCGTTGCATTTCCAGCACCATGTGTGAGAAATGTCCAATGTGACAACCTGAATCAATACTTTGTTCAAGTCACTGAAATTAAAATAACATGTTTTGAATTACATAAAAGGTCATACAAAATCAACCTGTCAAAACAGCACATCCAGCCGAAGCAGCTTCCGAGATATTATGGCCAGTTGAACCAGGGAGGAATGAACCCCCAATCACAGCGATTGGTGTTAACATATACAAGTGTCTTAATTCGCCTGCCAGATAGGGTGGTCAAGAATATATGTGATGGATGACTATCCTAAATAAGCATAAAAATCCCCATCAAAAACTCACTCAGGTACCCTTTACGCAAGTAATAGCCTTCAAATTGAAGTTCCATATTACATAAAGCCCAGCTTTCAAATTTGAATTTGCACAAGTGTGTTTCCATATATCATAGCATTTTATGTCGTGAAGAAAAAAACATACCCAGAGTGTCCACCACATATATGTTTGTTTCTGGCTTAAGCTTCTTATGTTGGGACCTCAAAATTACATTTTGTCCTTCCTTCTCCAGTTTCTGCACTATATCAAGTAAAAGTGTAATGAATTTGGAGATGACAAGATTATAAAAAAGAATGGCAAAATGTCATTATAATTTTTGCATAAGCAACATTTCTGTTGTATGAGAATGACCATGCGAAAGATTTACAAGTTAATTTCCATTCACATGCACCATGATTACAAACATAATTGAGTTGAACTTTTATCATTTAAGAAAACATAGCTGAAACCATATTTTGAGTTTGAACAAGTAATAACAAGGAGAAAAGGACAGTTGAAACATATTTTTAGTAACTTAGAATTTTACGCATCGATGATGGCATCAATATTGAATGAAGCCAAAGAGGGAATCTAAGACATCCATAGCAAACATTTTTTAAGTCAAATGATGGGATCAAAAGCTTACTTTGGCAATCTCACGCCCATGCTGTGGATGACGAGGGACGATAATAATCAATATATTAGGTTGCAGTTGCATAAGGGTAGTGTGAACTCCTAATATTACTGCAATCAAATCTTAATACATTACAACAAAGAAAGAACAGTGAATAATCACCAAAATACAGAGGGCAATGAATGAGATCCAGTCAACATATTAAGCTCATTCTGAATTAATGTAACAGGACAATCTATAAAAATATTTCAATTGCTAAGAATTAAAAATTATATAATAGTTAAATGAGGAAGAATATGAGAATATGAATACCATATATGTTTAGTACTAGCATATGAAAAATTGAATCAACATTTATGTTATAATGCCCCTCACAGGTTTTTATGCTACGAAAAATGTTTAAGTGTTTCTTTGAACTCTGTTGGATAAACCAAAAAAATTATCATGTAACAACGCCAAAGGTATAGAAAAAAAAACTAACTTTCTTCTTCTCCCCTATGAATGGAAGAAGCCATCCAAACCTGTTTGTGAGCAAGCTGTAATCTCAGATCATCTATACTTTTCCCCCCTCTTCCATTGACTCCGAAATCTTCTATTACTGAACAGAATGATAAATAAGACAAGCTTAGTACAGACCACTTCACCAATTCAATAAATCAACAATGGTGTAGCATACAACAAAAAACCGATATCAAATTTCAATTGAATAAGAAACTTAAGACTTACCGTACTTTAAATCACCAGAAAAGCTTATGATAGCAGGAGGAGCTTGCAGTAGCTGGAACCGGATGCCCTGCTCTGTACTCTATGACATTCAAAATCTTAACTGCCACCATCAAAGAAACAATAACATAAAAAATAGTGGTGTCAAAAGATCTAGGGCTACATACCAATGGAGCAATCAAGGAAAATTTGGATAACATCAATGAAATTAGGGGTAGAAGCACTGGTCTTGACCAAACTTCAAAGGACTTTTCAGACATCCGAGCATTTAACAATGCCAGTGTTATCTGATGAGAATAAAAGAATATGTGAAAACATGTTATATGATGCACTTGCAACATGCATAAGTGAACCATGCATATGTGCAAAGAAATTAATTGCTATTTGACCTTTCTTTTTGTTTTAAAAAAAAAAAGTAGGTCTCACATATTCGTTAACTACCATTTTCGAAGTAGGTTATCTAGTTCTAGTTCTAGCGGATAGAGAACGAATCTATTCTTTGTAAGTGGTTGACGAGGGTATATCATGAACCAAAGATAATAACTACTTACACCATTTTGGGAAGCACGCATGATAAGATTTGGCCAGAGTTCACTTTCCATCAGTATAATAGCTTTTGGTTTCCAGTAACGAAGGAATGAATCAATGGAACTAGGTGTATCAAGTGGAGAAAACTGCCAAATGTGAACAATTGAGAAAATCAAAACAATGTATTAATGCCTGATCTGAAAATTTGAAAGTAAGATATAGATCAAATGATTTCTTTATAAGCAAATTTAGGAACTGCTTCTCAAAATTTCAACTGGAAATAAAATTAATTCAACAAAAAAGAAGAGATTACTGCACCCATATTAGCATTTCCAACATTTTACCTGAAAAATGATTTCACTTGGCAGCCAGTTCCTTAATACTTCACTGCATTACACCAAGAAACAAGTTTAGCCATGTTTCTTTCTCTACTAACAATGTCAAATTAACGGATATTCATTCATCTCCTTTAAGAAGCACCAACGCATCACCATACCTAGCAGATGCCTATTTGATTAGAAAATGATGCTCATGGAACATGGTTCACATTTCACTAGAATTTGGAAAAAGCATTATAAAGATAACCAGATAAATGCAAAACTTATGCTTATGTCACAACTCACAAGTCCATCTTTTCAATAAGATTCTTGAAAAAACAAAACCTGGAAAACATCTAAATCTGTCTTCATTATTTAGCTTAATCTTTCTCTCGAACGTACTCTATGTCTAACCATTGTGCTACTCTCCATATACTTTTCTCTGCTCACAGGAAATTCTACACATCTTCACTAATCACTACACATAATTTGAAATTCTACGATCTCTTGTCTCTTCCAGTTCCAAAATGATTTGATATCCCAACTTCAATTCATTTATCACCCTATCCTTCTAGCAAAATCAATCATACAAGCACCAATTCCAACAACTCTTGAAAATCGCCATTTTTTGAAAAGTTTATCCAAACACAGAATAATCATAATCGTGAATCTGAAATTATGATACTTCCTAACATTTCAACATATTCAACTGCTAACTACACTTAGAAAGCAAAAGTAATTAATTCAAAATATGTCAATTTTTCTTCGAAGTTTTGCACACGCATAAACAACTAACAAAGCATGCAAATAACGCAATTCGAATGAGAGTTTATCTTACAACGCAGACATAGTAGTGATTGTCATCAACACGTTCACGTTCGGCATCTTCCGAACGCACTCTCTGATCACTGGAATCGCCGCCATTCCTTCTCCTAATGACACAGCGTGAAACCACACCAGAGGTCCCGGTCGCCGTGGTAGGGAAGGGCGACCGAGTCGCTCCGGCCACCGGCAACGGTGGTCGAGGCCTCGGGAAATGCGCCACCTCAAGTGGAGCCGAATCAGCGGCGAGAGGGCGTAGGTTAAGGTTCTATATACGTTGTACAGTAGCAAACCCTTCTTCGTTGAATACGCCATTGCTGCTTCTTCAGCTTCAGCTACTACTACTACCACAGAAGGGAGTGTAGTATTCGGTGGGCGAGGGTGTATGATAGAAGCCCAAGGAATAAGCACATTAATTGGGCCTATCGGCCCAATCAAGTGGAACACTTCTAATAACGGGCTCCAGACGTGTTTGGTTCGTAGACCCAAAAAAAGTGTTTTTTTTCACCAAAAAATTGTTTTTTTATATTTTAATGAAAACAATTTATTTTGCAAATAAATATTGATACTTTTAGGGATAAATGCAAATTTTAAAAATAATAATAAAAATTATAGACAATTGGTGAATTGGACAGATAGACAGTTACAAGCTTCAATTACGGATTGGAAAAACAAAATTGGTGCTTTGAGTTTATATTTTCTTCCCCCCTAAAGTTACTAGTGACACTCAAACTCGAGACCTTTTAAGTGAGGATGGAAAAACTATGTCATTTGAATTTATATATTTATTTTTTATTTTAATGATTTTGTGGAAAAAATAATAAAAATAATAAAAAATTCTGTTTTTTTTTTATATATACAAAATTCTAATAACAAAAAACGTTAAAAAAATGAGAACACAAATCAAACACACTCTAAATAGCGCATAGTTATTTTTTCACACTCTAACTATGCAAATGAGAAAGAATGAAAGATAAATAATATACTTTGAACATTAATCATCTGATATAAGTACATCAAAGCAAAATTGATTCATCCGAATGTAACATTTGCTAAGAATAAGCATCTTAATATTCAAAGTACTATTTGGAGGAAAAATAGAAAAAGAAACCTCCCATATGAAAAATGAGAGCTATACAAGAGAGAGTGATCTATTCATACAGTGCACAAAAGCATAGTCTATTAAATCTCATAGCACAAATCATGATTTCTCAATTGAGCACGATGGAAAGACCTTGATCTAGAGAATTCCGGCTGCCGTGCCTCTCGGATTTGAGCTTCTCTGTTAATCCGGCAAACATAGTTTAGACCAACAAGGAGCTCAACAATTGCAGCTTCAGTTTTTGCTTTGTTTGCAAAGTAAAGTGTTTGAACAAGCAAAACACTTGCTTCTGAAGTAGTGTGTTCCTTCTCAAAGTTCCTCTCTTCATGCCACCTTATCATGTTGTGAGCAAGCGGCGCCAACCATCCAAGAATCTGTGTCATCGCCACGCTCCATTCGGCTGCAATGCTCGGATCATGCTTGCGTTTTGCATACCATTTAAGCTTTGCCCTCAGATCAGTCCTTATTGTAGTTGGTAACTTGCTATACAAGTCATCTCTAGTATGATGATCAATAAGATGCGGTGATGACACTATTTTCTCTATCAATTCAATCACATTTGCATAATGCAGGGCTAAAGCCGCATCACCTAGGGTCAATCGCGCCGGCTTTAAGAAACAACCCTTTTCAGGTAGTTTAGAGTATATTCTAATTCTACAAGATTGAGAGTCAATATACCTCTTAGAAACACCTTGGAAGGTGCCGATATGCCTCGACTGCTGCAGTTGTTTCTTTATGTTCTTGTTCTTGTTCTTGTTCTTGTTCTTGTTCTTGTTCTTTTCAGCTTCGGATTCAGAGCTCACCGGCCCCTTAGTCTCAGAAGGATGAACATAAGAACTAGTATTAACCGGTAAGGAAGGGCTGCGCCGAAGAGCATGCTTAGATTCTATAATTACAGAATCGCCCTGTTGTTGTGAAATTGGGAGATGAATGTTTCCAAACACAAGTATGATTCTCTCCAAAATTGTAAACAATGATCTTGCCAACAATCTCACAATATAATCAAAACTTCTGTTCCAAGGAGATATGTCTTTGAGATTCTTCACTTCTTGTTGATGCCAATTGAACTTCTTCTCGAACTCGGCCAATTTCCCTTTATGAGTCTTAGGATTCGCCTTCATTCGCTTCAGAGTTCGTTGGCGATCCTCCAACACTTCAAGCTCTTGGAACAATTGTGACATAGCAGCAACAAACCTCTCCATTTTCTTTACCTTCCTATCCATCTTCTTCCATGCATACTCCCAACCACACCATTGAACATAGTTCTTAGCCGGGTTGCGAACAAAGCTTTCGTACCGATGATACACCGGATCCTTGCACCTTTTCCCCAATCTAGCCACATACCTTGCTAGACATTGAAAGCTACTGAGAATCTCATCCAATGCAAGTTCCATCAAGTAATAATAGTCATCCGAAACAAGCATTTTCACCCCGACCGAGTTTGTTATCCATTCTTTTAAACTCGCTATGCCTCGATCGCTTAAAGAATGCCACAAATTTACAATCTTAGACATCACTCCAACAATCTCAGATGCCAGGATTCCAATTGCTTCTTTTTCATCTGATACAATCTTTCTTGAAAGTGGCCAAATAGCACTTAGCCATGCCCCATTGACAGTTTCACCCCCACCCATTGATGAACCCAACTTCAATTAGGGTACCTTAACAATCTAATTAACAATCCTAATAGAATTATTATAGTACCCTGTATATATAAAACAAAAGAAACACAAATTAGAGAGTCCAAAACCCTTTATTTAAGGCCAAATAAGATGTAAACTATATCATCATCAAAATAAACCCTTTTTTCCCTTAAACATCATATTTTGATTTGCTTAAAATATTGGGGTAAAATATATATATATATATATATATATATCAAGAACTTCCTAAGTAAACTTTTGATTCTAATCTGATTAATTCAAGCATGCAATTATCAAGAAGAAAAAAATCCTAAGTCATAACCCAAACTCCTTTCTAAAAATTCAATTTTTTTTGTTCTTTTCACACTTTCTCAACCAAAACCAAATCAAACACAAACATCATATCAAGTGAGTTCAGCATTCTTAATATTCAAAACATGATAATCATAATCATATACATAGAAAGATAGATAGATAAAGAGAGAGAGAGGAACATACCGTTCACAAAGTAGTGATATGAAGCAACATTGAAGTGAAGGAGAATGAGTATAGTATAGCAGAGGAAGCATGAGAGGGTGATATTGAAAAGAGGGTAAATGAAAGAGACAAAGTTTCAATTACCAAAGTGAGAGAAAAAAACAGAACAAAAATTCGGTCCAAACGAGGTAACAAGATATGCTTTTGGGAAACGTGGATATTACTATTGTGACAGTTCAGTGCTTCGTTGCGTTTGGTAAGTGCTAAGTTCAAACTTCAAACATGCAACTCTTCCAATGTGACCATTCACAGTGCCTTAAAGATCTTTTGAATTTTGTTCTTCTCTCTAAATTATCAATTTTTTAATACACATTAATTTGTTCAAATTAGATTAACATATCAGAAGAATTAAGATTTGTTAATAATTGGATTAGATTTCAGTGTCTAACTCAATTCTAAAAATAACTTATGGGGTTGTAAATTTCGACTTTATTTATCGAGTGATATTAATTAGTCACTAAAATTAGTTAATAATAAAAATTAGAATAATTATTCAAGTTAGTTTTTTTTATGAAGTTTTTAAAATTAGATATTTTAATCTTTTTTAAATTTCAGAATATACAATATTTTTTAATGGTTATTTCTATTAGACAATGTAGTTTTCTTCTAATTTAATTCGAAGAGTGAATTATAAAACAGTTTTCAAATTTTAAAAACTCTTAAAATAGTTTTTGAAAAATTTTAAAAATTTTAAAATATTTATTTCGATTAAGCGGATCAAATTAAAGAAGAACAGTATAGTTTAACAAAAATAAACGTTTAAGACTGTTTGTATTTTGAGACTTCAAAAACTAAAATATCTGATATTAAAAATTTTAGAAATTAATTTGGATAATTATTCGAAAAATTAAGCAAGAGTTCGATTATATTAAAATTGGGATTGCACCAAATTATTTAACTAGGAAAAAATATATATTGGCATATAATATAATAGTTCAAATGTGTGAAAGATAGTGTTTTGACCCAGCCCATTAAGAGCTTTGGGTCTGATTCGAAGCCATCGACCCGCCATGTCTACTGATCCAAACTATGAGGCGATCCATGCGGCACCTCACAGTTTCTAGAAGATTTGGACAGTTAGCAGAAGCTTTTAGATAGATGAATCTGGTTACAGGGATCCACTCCTTAGTACAGAATATAAATAAGGAGGGACCTACCTCTCTCTAGAGGTACGTCACCCTTCTAATACTAATTGACCGCCTATTCGTATGAATTCTAACTTTAGTATTGGAGTGTCCTTACAGGTGGTCCCACCTGCCGACGCATAGACTGAACACACTCCTCCAATAGCTCGCGCCCAAGTCCAGATTCTTTCATTCTCTTGCTCCGTTATTCACCTTACCAATCCACCAAACATCCGAATAACCAGAACACATAGTTTCCATGATTTTATTACTATATGATATCTACTTATATTGTTATATTGGTAAACTTATTTTAACTCCAATATTCCTTATCTTACACATTTTATAAGAATTTATATCTTTTAAAATGAAAAAATTGACAAAATAATTAATTAAATGAGAAATTAATCACTATTAAATTTATTTTAAAATGTGTGTTTTATTATCTTAATTTAAAGTAATTAATTTTTTATTTTACTATTATATTAACTTTCTCATTTTAAAAATTTTTGATTATTTTACAAATATAAATATCTAATAGGTAGATGATCATTTTAAACTCTTGCATTATGAATTAGGGACATAATAGGATAAATATGTGGTGCATTAGTTGTGGATTATAGTAGTAGAAGTTGGTGGTGTGAATACGTTTTTTCTTGTCCAAATACATTAATTTTCATTGTGTCATTGTACCTGAAATTTTGAGGAGTATATACCTGAAATGCACAACAATAAATTAATTGCTAATAAAAGCTCTTGTTTGTACATGTTGATTCATGAATCGGAATATATGCCATAACGTCTCATTTTGGAGGAAAAAAACATTGGATTTGATGACTTTTAGAAAATGGAAGCAATTTGTCATTAACTAACAAGAGGCAAATGGATGATGCATGCTTCCTTATTTATTTTTAATAGAATTTAATGTAATTTAATGTAATTTATCTCTCTTGTATTATGTCAATTATTCTTCTAAAATATCACTTATATATCATCAATTATTACTATTTTTCAAAAACTCATTTTTAAATGCTTCTTGTTAAATAAAAAGCGTCATATATTTTTATTAATTAAACAAATCTTAATTCTCTATTTGTTATATCTATAAAACAATTCAAATTTAAAAAATTACATGTTAATCAAGTTAATCACTTTTTTGTAAGATGATAATAAAATAAAATAAAAAACTAAAACCTTTTTAATTTATATTTATATATTACCTTTAATAGCAGATTATTTTCTAAAAAGCACTAAATGTTATTTTTTGAAACACATTAGCATTTGCCTATATCTTCACAAAGGGAAAAAAATTGTTTTTAAAATTATTTCAATATTTTCTTCTTTAGTTTAAAAATATCAAACCTAGATATTAGATTACTCAAAAAAAAAAATTTTTTTTTTAAATAGCTAGAATTGTTTTCATCAAAATATAATGATGTACGGTTTTTTTTAATGTGTGGTGTTTTAACATTGTAATATAGGTATCTAAGTAGGTCACCATCTAAGTAAAGTAATAGTAATTAGTTATTTACATGCATTGTGCATTCCGCACAGAACACTGCAAGTTTTGTACTTTTATTGTATTATTATCGTTTCGCCGCAACGCTGTCGAGAAAATTATATAACTTAGTTCTACGACTTTGTGGAATATATATATATATATATATATAAAAGTAATATTAATTAAACTCATTTTAAACAAAACTTTCTAAAACTATTTAATCCAAACACAATCTAAAGGTCTGAATCACATTTGTTTAAGCTGACTAATGAACTAACCACTAATCATTAGATTATAACCTAACTTGATTGTATATATATAGTTATATATTGTATATAGCTTAATAATTTAGAATTATTTTTAATCGAAATTATTATTCTCTCTTCCATAAACGAAGAGTGAGAGATTGAGAAAAAAAAAAGGAACGGAACTTGTATTTATTAGGGTGTTCAAATTTAAACCGATCTAAATTAAATCGTTCATCTAATTTAATTTAAATCGAAAATTGATTAAATCTGCACTAATTAAAATTTGATTGGATTCTATTTTGTGCAGACCGCGGGATCGGATCGGATTTCAAATCTACTTTTTATAACCGTTCCAATCCAATTCAAACCGCATAATGTATTATAATATTATTATTTTATTATTATATTTACAATTATATTTATAACATATTTAATTTGTTATATATTTTTATATTATTCATGTATTATTATTATTTAATAATTATTTTATGTTAAAAATGTTATTTATTTATTTATTTTAACTAACTTATAATTTTATTTCTATTGTTATGTTATAGTTGACTTTTTAAGATATTGTTGAAACTTATTATGTCATTGTTTATTATTTAAAATTTGATGTTGAGACTTGTTATATGTATTTAATTTTTTAATTTATAAAACCGCAAATCCAATCCAAACCGCTTGAAATTGGATCAGATCGGATCTAATATATTTTTTTAAAGCATTCAATTCAAACCATACGTATACCGCAAGTAAAATTAGTGTTCGAATCGGATAAATTTTTACTCAAAACCGATCCAAACCGTACTGCAAACACTCCTACTTGTGCTTATCGCTTAGATTTTGATGAGTCATTTCCATTTTACTAACGAAAAACCATAGGAACCAACTTTTAATAATTAGCTAATTTTAAGAATTAAGTTTATTTATATTTTAGAATTTAAGATTAATATTTAAATTGATGATTTAATGTGTAAATTTAAAATAAATAAAATAATTTTAAAAATAATTAACTGATGTTAATTAAAACAACAAGTTAGATTACTTAAATTTACTCGTATTATATTATTAGTGCTATTTGTACAACAAATAAACCATCAATGCACATTAGTTATTTAGGGTTCAAAATTTTTCATCTTGTTCCTTTAGATTTTTAAAAAGTCAACAATTATTTTATCATTTTGTTCTTGTAAATCAGCTTTAAAATTGAACATTCAACTAAATACTTGAGGAATTCACAATAGAGAGAAAAGAAACTTTCAATTGAAGCAATTTATCATAGTGCTTTAGCTAGTACCATCAAATAAAGAGATAAAAGAGTTAAATAATGCTCATATTAGTTTTTAAATATTACTAGAAAAATAATTTTTAGCATTTATTTATTTTGCTTTTTGTAATAATAAAAATAGTTGTTAATATTATTTATTCTTGTTAAAAAAATAAAATAAAAAAATTTTGAGAATATAAAACAAAAAAATGAATAAGAAAAAAAAGTGATGAAGATGATCGATGATGAAAAAGAAGAAGAAGAAGAAGTAGTAGAAGATGAGGAGGAGGGAGAATAAGAGTTTTGAATTATGCCGAGCTTATCAGCACATATACAGCGAAAATTTTTAAACAATACACTCAAATATTTTCGTGTTACACCCAAATTTGTTGCAAATACAGAAAAATATTTTTTTAACGCAGAACTTTTACATTACATTCAATTCAAACCATCAACGATGAAACATTATTCTCCTACAGAATCATAAACTACTAATAAAAATATTAACTAGAATCAAATCATACTATAGTCACTTGATTGGATTTAAAACAGTAATCAATTTGTTCTGGTTCAATTGACAATCTGAACTTGAATTATTCATTATATTCAACAACGAGATAACTGATGATGGAGGAGAAGGAGAAAAAGGAAAGAGGAGAAAAAATTCCAATGAAAAAATTCGGAAGAAGAAGAGGAGGAGGAGGTGGTGGTGGTGTTGGTGACGACGATAATGAAAAAAAAAATAACAAAGAACGTGCAATAACGGCACAAAAAGAATATGCGCGTATGAATATAAATAACTTGTATAAACTTATACAACAACAACAACAAAGCCTTGTCCCACTAAGTGGGGTCGGCTACATGAATCAAACGACGCCATTGTGCTCTGTCATGTATCATGTCTACAGAGAGACCGTTTACATGTAGATCTCGTTTGACCACCTCATGGATGGTCTTCTTAGGTCTTCCTCTGCCTTTCGCCCTTTGTCCATCTTCCATCTCATCCACCCTCCTGACTGGATGTTCTATCGGTCTTCTTCTCACATGTCCAAACCACCTGAGACGCGATTCAACCATCTTTTCCACAATAGGTGCTACTCCAACTCTCTCCCTTATATCTTCATTCCTTATTTTATCCAATCGCGTATGACCACTCATCCATCTCAACATCTTCATCTCTGCCACACTCAGCTTATGTTCGTGCTCCCCTTTAGCCGCCCAACACTCCGTACCATACAGCATAGCCGGTCTTATAGCGGTGCGATAGAATTTACCTTTAAGTTTTAAAGGCACTTTTTTGTCGCATATAAAACCAGATGCACTCAGCCATTTTGACCAACCTGCTTGGATCCTATGATTTACATCATGTTCAATCTCTCCATTATCCTGTATGATGCACCCAAGATACTTAAAACTTTTAACTTTTCGTAGGGTGTTCTCTTAGAGCACCCAGGTATAACTCATACTCTGATTCTACTTAATACCTGCTTAATACCCTTGCTAACTTAAGCATCGGAGTCCCTTGCAGGTATCCCCTCCCTCCGGGGACGAAGGATCAGCACCATCACCAAGTCGGACACAACAGCACCGACCAGCACAGAAGATCTTGTCCGAGATCGACCCACAGTTTCAGATAACCATCGGAACAGTACCCTATCATACGCTTTTTCCAAATCAATAAACACCATATGTAGATCCCTTTTATTACTACGATACCTCTCCATCATCCTTCTTAATAGGTATATCGCTTCAGTGGTAGATCTTCCTGGCATAAATCCAAATTGGTTCTCTGTTACTTGTGTCTCTTTTCTCAACCTCCGTTCTATCACCCTTTCCCATAACTTCATAGTATGACTCATAAGCTTAATCCCTCTATAATTTTCGCAACTTTGTATATCCCCCTTATTCTTGTAGATAGGTACCAAGGTGCTCTTTCTCCACTTATCAGGCATCCTTTTTTACCTTAAAATCTCATTAAAAAGCTTGGTTAACCAGTTGATGCCTTTTTCTCCAAGGCCCTTCCAAACCTCAATCGGGATATTATCAGGTCCTACTGCCCTGCCATTTTTCATCTGCTTTAGAGCCTCTTTTACCTCGAAGTCTCGAATTCTTCGATAGTAGTCAAAGTTTTGATCTTCTTCCCTTGTGCATAATCGACCAAGACTCGGAAGAGTCTTTTGTCCCTCATTAAATAACTTGTAGAAGTAGCTCTTCCACCTTTCATTAATCTTCTCCTTTTGAGCCAACACCTCTCCATCCTTATCCTTTATGCACTTAACCTGATCCAAATATCTCGTTCTTCTTTCCCG
>NC_029773.3:92813047-92814843 GCF_000817695.3 Arachis duranensis | reverse complement strand
CCAGTTATCTGCATTGCGGCATAAAGACCACTCTTTAAAGCATTCTCTTTTTATCTTTATCTTTTCTTGTATACTCGCATTCCACCACCAGGACTCATTGTCTCTTGGTCCTATTCCTTTAGATTCACCAAAACTTTCTTTTGCTGTTCTTCTAATAACTTCTGCCATCTCCCTCCACATCTCTTTCGCGCTTCCATTCCCATCCCACTTTGCCTCTTCTCCTACCCGTCTTAGGAAGCTTCTTTGTTCCTCACCTTTCATCCGCCACCACCTCGTCCTTGGGTTCTTCGTATGATGTCTTTTCCTCAACTTTTGCTCAACGCGAAAATCCATGACGAGCACCCTATGTTGTGTTGTCAAACTCTCTCCCGGGATAATTTTACAGTTAATGCAAAATTTCCGGTCGACTCTCCTCAACAAGAAGAAGTCGATTTGAGAGCTTGTCATGCCACTCTTATAGGTTATAAGATGTTTGTCTCTCTTTTTAACACATGTATTTGCGATGAAAAGATCAAAGGTTGAGAAAAATCCAAAATAGTTTTACCCTCAACATTGATCACTCAAAAACCATGGCCTCCGTGAATACTCCCATACCCAGTCACTTCTCTCCTAACTTGGCCATTTAAATCTCCTCCTAAGAAAATCTTATCTCCCAAAGGTTTGCCTTGAACCAAACTCTCTAGATCCTCCCAAAATCTTATCTTGTGTTGTTCGTCCGAACCCACTTGCGGTGCATAGGCGCTAATCACATGGAAAGCACCTCCCTCCACCACAAGTTTGATAGAGATGATCCGATCTCCCACCCTCTTGACATCAACTACGTCCTTCTTCCACTGCTTATCCACAATTATTCCAACCTCATTCCTATTCTTCACCTTTCCTGTATACCAAAGTTTGAAACCAGAAGAATCTAACTCCCTAGCCTTTGCACCAACCCATTTCGTTTCTTGTAGGCACATAATGTTAATCTTTCTCCTTGTCATGGTGTCCACCACCTCCATGGACTTTCCTGTTAGAGTGCCTATGTTCCATGTCCCAAATCTCAATCTTTTGTCACTTCGACCTTTACCTTTTCCTTTGTGAACTAGCTTATTTACTCTCGTCCGTTCACGAAAACGCGAGAACCCTTGCTCATTTAACACTACATCCGGGCACCGATGCAGCGGCTCTTGCTTTGACACCGTACTCGAGCCATACGGCGCGTTACTTCCGGGTAACGACCTAGCTTTAGCGCAATAATGTCTTTGATTCATGTCATGGGGGGTTCGGCTATATTTTTACGTTGGTTGCCGAAGACCTAACACAACCCTCCTCCTTTATCCGGGCTTGGGACCGGCTATGTACCGCAAGTGTAACATAGGCGGAGTTAACTTGTATAAACTTATATTAATAACAAATAATTTGTATGTGAAGAATAATTGAAAAATTATAATGTGGTGTAATAAATTAAAAGAAAATAAACATTTATTATTTAAGATTTAGAACGAATCTCATCTTATTTATTTAACATTTTAAATGTCAATAAATTTAATTCTTTTTTCTTCTTATAAATTCGTATGAGAATTGACTAATTTCAACTAAATACTTAAGAAATTTATAGTAGAGAGAGAAACTACTAACGAAAACATTGTATTGTACTATTTTAGCTAATAAACTCAAATAAAAGGAAAAAAGAGAATAACGTTACTATTTTAGTTAACTTTGCAAAATATTCCTTTATAATAAGAGATTAAGAAAAAGAGTTTCATAATAATATCTACTAGTCTTCAAAAAAAAAAAAAACTAAGAAGCATATA
>NC_029773.3:92805490-92813012 GCF_000817695.3 Arachis duranensis | reverse complement strand
ATATTTTAGTTTGATTGATAAAAAAAAAAAAACAAACAATGCGTAAATATTATTTTAAGGTTTAAAATCTCTTATCTTTTTCGTATAACATTTAAAAAGTCAACAAATTCAATTTTTTTTTATAAATTCGCCTGAAAATTGAATAATCAAATATTATTACTCATTCTTCCATAAATAAAGAATTTAAATTTATACTAGTCTTCAAATATTAAACTCGCTTTAAAAAAATTTTAAATATGTAGTGCTATAAATTAACAGTCAATACGCATTCATTATTTATTATTTAAATGTTCTAATTTTATTCCTTTAGCGTTTTAAATGTCAATATTTTATAGTCCATTCCATTCTTCAAACTTCATTCACCTTTTCTCTCTTCTCTTCTATTCTCTTTGTGTATTTCATTATCTTTCCAAAAAACCAGTCTCCATGGCTTACATATAATTAGTTATTTTATTTTTATTTTTAAATTTTAAATTTGGATGAGATTTTAATTAATTTTGTTTCAAATTGAGTTATAATATAATATATTCATAAAATTTTAATTTAAAATAAAATAAGATTCAAATTTAAAATAAGATAAAATTTAAATTTAAAATAAATAACAAATCTCATACTATATATATGAATAACAAGAGCTATGAAGTACATATACTTTATCGAATTATCATATCTGGGCACCTCATATCTGCTTATTGAACACATTTTGAATACGATATTCATTGATACTCATTTGATACGTGTGTTTGTTGTGTCTAATCGTATCTTAATAAAAATTAAAAAATATTTTTCAAACATGCTTGGACCATATAGTTGTCATAATTAAACCGATAATCAAATCTATCATATTATTGGTTCATTAATTCATTAATTCAACCAATAAATAATTGGTTGAACTGATAAAACCAATTTCATTTAAAAAATTATATAAAATTTAAATATATTTTTTCACAATAAATAATTTTTTCATTTTATTTTTATACCAAAATAACTATTATTTTTAAATCTTAATAACTAATTAATTATTTTATACCTATTATATTGTTATATATTATAATAATAATTATTCATAATTAAAAATAATAATTAATTTAAAAATAAGTGAGTATAAAATTAAAATAATATAAAATAATTTAATTATATTTTTTTACTATATATTAATCAAATAACATATTTATCGTTAAAAACATCATAGCTTAGTGACAAGTTAAACACTCTACAATCTAAAGACCCTAAGTTGGAACATCCGAACATGCATGCTAAATCGGACCGGTTTGGGATTCGATTCCGTTTTTACAATTATGGTTTGAAAATACTTAAATAATATATATTATTATTTATTAAAATAAAAAATATTTTAAATATTTTATATAATTAAAATAAGACGTTAAAATTTAAGAAATTAATTTATATTTTAATATCAATAAAACATTAAAATATCATTATGATTTATCTAAAAATATTTTATATTTTATATATATGTGTCTCTTTTGTCTTATAAAATTTTAAAAATTGTGTATCCTCGTGTCCTGTATTGTGTCGTGTCCTATGTTCTGTGTCTATGTCAGTGTCCATGCATTAAAAAACAAGAGTAAAAGAAATAAATATAAGAGAGTTTTATTCATTTGTCAACAAAGATTGGTATTGATGTGGATATGCATGTGCCTTCGCACTAACGAAAGAGAAAATTATTTTTACTAGCATATTCAAATATTTGTATCTGAACTATGTTATTTGAATAAAATTTTAAATATTTTCATTTAATGAATGTAAAACAAATGTATTTTTTTCACAATGCCTCGTGGAAGTGAGGAGACCACAACGGACGAACTTGTAGAAGACGATGATTTGGAGTTTCCGTACTTGTACGATGGTCCATGTCGTGAGGCACAGGATTTTACCGATCTTTTTGCGGATGGAGCGGAGGAATTATATCCCGGCTACTCTAAATACTCAAAGTTGTCTTTCCTAGTGAAGCTTTATCATATTAAGTGTATGTGTGGTGTGAGTAACAAGGCTATATCGATGATTCTGGACTTATTGCGGGATGCATTTGAGCAACCCAAACTCCCGTCCACATTGTATGAAGCCAAAAAAACTATCCGAAAATTAGGGATTGAATACAAAAAGATAGATGCATGCCCGAATGATTGCATGTTATATCGGGGTGATGATGAGGACGCGGCCAAATGCAAGCAGCATGGGACTTCACGATGGAAGCAAAAGACGCGAAAGAGTTCCGTTACAAAACTCAAAATACCTGTCAGGAAAAATGGAAAGCCTCTCCTAGCAAAGACTCTCCGTTACTTTCCTCTTATACCATGACTGCAACGGTTATTCATGTGTAGCAAAACTTCAACTGACATGTTATGGCATAAAGAGGCTGATAATAATGATGGGTACTTGAGGCATCCAAGGGATGCTGAAGCATGGAAAGAATTTGATGTAAAGTATCCATTTTTTTCTGACGATCCGTGCAGTGTTCGTTTAGCTTTAGCTAGTGACGGATTTAATCCTTTCGAAAATATGAGTACGAAGTATTCCATTTGGCATATGATTCTTATTCTGTACAGTCTTTCTCCATGGCTTTGCTTGAAACATGCATCTTTTATACTATCTATGATTATTCCCGGTCCTAAAATGTCGGGTAAAGATATAGATGTTTATTTGGAGCTTTTGGTGGATGAGTTGAAGCAACTCTGGGATGGCGTTGAAACTTATGATGCTAATAAGGGGACCACTTTCAAGATGCGTGCGGCGCTAATGTGGACTATTAGTGATTTTTCAAGTTTGGAAAATCTATCTGGGTGGAACACGTACAGTGTGTTAGCATGTCCCACGTGTAACGTGGACGCTAAGGCTCAGTGACTAACATTCAGTCGAAAATGGTGTTACATTGGTCATCGTCGTTTCTTGAATTAGGGTCATAAATATAGACTAGACCGGAATAGATTTGAGAGACAAGTTGAAAGCAGAGATCCACCGCATAAATATTCTGGAACGGATGTCTTAAAGCAATAGTCTAACATGCAAGTATCATTTGGGAAGAACTCAACTTTGACAGCCAAAAGAAGACACATTGGTGAAGATGCAGATCAAGATGACTCGTAGTGGAAAAAGAGGAGTGTGTTCTTTGAACTCCCGTACTGGAAGGATCACATGTTGCGTCATAACCTTGACATGATGCATATAGAGAAAAACATTTGTGACAATGTGGTTTTCACTATCTTAAACGATAGCGTCGAATCAAAAGACAATCTTAAAACTCACAAAGATTTACAAAGCATGGGCATAAAGCTTGAATTGTGGCCGGGCGAAGGTGGTAAATATCCTTCAGCAATCTTCACAATGTCAAATCCACAGAAGGATGTATTCCTGAAGACTCTACAGAACGTGGTCTATCCAGATGGTTACTCAAGTAATATTGCTCGTTGTGTTGACATCCGACAGCGCAAGTTGTATGGGTTGAAAATTCACAATTGCCACATTCTAATGGAACAATTACTTCCGATTTTGGTGAAGAATGCATTGTCGAGTCTGGTGTCGACTGTGATTGCGAATTTGTCTTCATTTTTTTGAGAACTCTGTGGGAAAGCTATAAACCATATGCAGCTTGGTGGCCTTCAGAATCATGTTGTGCAAACTCTGTGTCAGATGGAGATGATTTTTCATCCATCCTTTTTCACTATCATGGTTCACCTTACGGTGCATCTCATTGATGAACTAAAACTTAGTGGCCCGGTACATTATCGGTGGATGTATCCAATAGAAAGGTTAGCTTGCTACTAAACGCCTTTAATACATTTATTTTGTCTCATTACATATATACTAAGCGTTATGTCCTATTTATATAAAAGGTATCTAGGATGATTGAAGCAATATGTGCGTAACAACTAACAAGGCACAAGCAGAAGGCTCAATTGTGAAGGGCTATTTATCTGAGGAGATTTTGACATTCTGTTCTAGATATTTGGATAAAATTGAGACTAAAATCAACCGACCAGCGCGAGTTAATGATCAACCTGTTGATATTACAAACAATACAGGAAAAACTATGTTCCCAGAAATTGGAAAAGCTTCAGGGCTGTTTCACATTTTGGACTGACCCCGATGGAAAAAAATCAGGCACATCGTCATGCGCTAGTCAATTGCGAGGCCGTTGTTCCATTCATTGAGTAAGTATGCACATGTACTTTTTAAGCATGATTATAACCCATTTCAAACAATCAGTCGTTGGATTAATTTCTTGTTGTGTCATAAAGTACATTTAGGGCATAAATGAAGCGAAAATTACGGCATCAAACAAGGTCACAATCTAAGATAGACTGTGTTGTGCATGCAGAATTTTCTCGCTGGTTCAAGCATGAGGTTGGTAGAAATTTAACATGACCAACTTATTTGTGCCCTAGAATTATCATTTACAAATTCCAATGGTTTATAAAAATAAACTCTAATTTATGGTGTCAGGTTCCAATGGACAGTACTATACATTCGAAAGAAATGAAGTTGCTGGCATGTGGTCCCATGCTTCAAGCAAGACGTTTTGCGACATACAACGTCAATTGGTACAATTTTAGAACTATTACAAAGGAAGATGGACTAAAAACCCAAAATAGTAGAGTTTATGTCTCATCTAATACAAGAAGTTATGCAAGCATGCGTGACAATAGAGTGGCTGTTGGTAGTGTTCCATATTATGAAAAAATTGTGTGTAGAACCTATGCACAATTACTCAAGAGGGGGGGTGAATTGAGTAATGCAACAACAATGAATCTTTTTAGTATTGCAACAACAATGAATCTTTTTGCGAAAGTTAAAGACAATATATAAAAGTGTTATTGTACTAGTATTTTTCCAAGAGCTTAACTCAATTGCTAAGCATTTATAAGGAGCTTTTACTTTCCAATAGACACCGACTCAAATAAATTGATCAAGATTTTCACCAATCGGACTTAAGCCACTCCTTAAGTACTTACGAAGCTACTTTCCGATCACAATTTATTTGCTCAAAAGTAAAGAGACAATATTATTGAAGAGATGAGTTTGAAGAGAAGCAAACGCTATTTAGAGTGGTTCGGCACAATCCTTGTCCTACGTCCACTTTCTTTCTCAATCACAATTGAGAAGTTCCACTATTGCCAAGCTTCAAGGTGCTCGCGCAAAACCTTTTACAATCCGAGTCCTTAGTTTCTAACACCTCACGGTATATGATCACCACTCGTATACTAACCCACTCCACTTAGAGATACCTTCTCTAAGATTTGCCTTGAGTACTTAGTATACCTCTTTGGTATCCTCACCGACTATAGTGTTTATAACTCTTGACTCAACTTTGGAGATCACACTCCAATTCACAAGGTGTACAAGAAAAACAATTCTCAAAGAATTGTTGAGATGAAGTGAGTGCTCTCTAGAAGAGTGTGTGATTACAATTTTTGCACTATTGAACCAAAATATTACTCTCTCAAAATGTGTATTAAATCACTTGAAAATGTGTAGAATGTAAGAATATGAATGAGGTATTTTTCTAAATCAAGAACGTGTGAAATAAGGCTTCAATCCATCCATTTATAGATTTCCCAATCCTTAGAAACGTTGGGGAATTAATGGGATGGAGCATTTATGTCAAAACTAGCCGTTTTTTATGTTTTTGAATTATTTGCATCGATGCATAACACTTTGCATCGATGCAAATGTGTCTTTGACGCTGAAATTTGAATTTTCAGCTAGGTTGCATCGATGCAAGCATCTTTGCATCGATGCAACAAGTCGTTGCATGCTTTGCATCGATGCAAGATAAGTGTGCATCGATGCAAACCTCAAAGAACGGTTTAAAAACACTTTAAAATGCTTAGGATTGATCTCAAACTTGTTGGAGTCAATTCCTATGCTTTTGTACCTTTGAAAACAAGTTTTTAAAGCCTTTTGGCTAGCATTGAATTGCAAGATGTGCATGAAAACATTTTGTGAGTGTGTGTTGAGAGATTTAACAATTGGTTCTTAACAAGAAGTTACCTAAGTCCTAAGACACTATACTTGTCTTCAAATGTTGTGGACTTGAGTTTCTTGTTGTTGTTGTGTTGCTTTCAACTCTTCATGCTTGTTCATTCAAGTTGTTTGTTGGTTTGTCTTTTCATGTCGTTTGTTGGTTTGTCATTCATCAAAACCTACGAATAAAAACTTCGCATACAAGCAACATGATTTACAGGTTTCTTCTTTTCAAATCCTCAAACTTCTCTTCCTTTTTCAAAAGTTCAAAACTTCAAATATCCTCAAACTTTTCTTCCCCCTTTTGACATTATCAAAAAGAAGGGAGTTTAAAATGTGTCATAGAAGCATGCATAAAACAATGAATTTTTTTTTTTAAGTTTAATTTCTCTATTAATCTCAAGGATGAGATATTCCCCCTTTCAAAAAGAATTTGATTTCCTCTTTTTTTTTTATATATAATAAGCATGCATAATTCCCCCTAAAATATATCAAGACATGCATATTAACTTAAAATAGGGGTACCAAGCCTATTTTGAGTTATTCACCAAACAAGCATTAATCATTAAACAAAATTATGAAGGAAATATCAAAGTATTTAAACCATAATAGAAATCCTTAACTTACTAGGAGTTAGTTTAACAATTCATATAATCAAATAAGCATAAAGCAATAAAAAAAATGACTTTGCTCAAAAATGGGGTTTTGTTGCTCAAAAATGCCAAATTCACTTGTTTTTGTGTAATTTGGTTGTGTTTGCATCGATGCAATGGTCTTTGCATCGATGCAAAGCTTGGTTGCATCGATGCAGCATGCATCATTTTGCCTAAAATCACCAAATTTTCATCCTTTGGTGGTTCTTTCTTCAATCATTTGAGTTCCAACATGTATATACTCACTTAAACTTTTTTATCAAACAACATTTTGAATCAAAGGTGACTAAGTTTCTTTTGTCACAAAGTTGGCTAACACTAATGAGATTATGTTTGAGACCTTTGACAAGTATAGCATTATCTATGGAGGTAGAAGTATTTTTACCAACTTTTCCAACGCTGATTACTTTGCCGGTGTTGTTGTCTCCATAGATCACGTTTCCTCCGTTTGTAGGCTCTATTGCGGTGAACTTTGATTCATCGCCGGTCATGTGTTTGGAGCATCCACTATCAAGATACCAATTTGTATCCTTAGCTCCAACACGTACCTACAAAATAATTAAAATTTGGTTTTAGGTACCCAAGTGAATTTGGGTCCTTGATGGTTAGTATGAGCATAATGCCCATAAGGTGCCCATCTCGTATCTTGACTACGAAAGTTTATATGTTTAATTCTAGTAAAGCATACGGGTGCTATATGACCTACTTTATTACATTAATGACATATGACATTTGGATTATGCATCCTATGCATGTTTCTAAATGGTTGCCTAGGTTGTTTCCTAAATGCAACATTATTTGATCTATATGCATTGTGATTATAATTTCTAAAAGAAGCATGTTGAAGAGGATGTTTAAAGGCTTCATTCCTTTTAGGCATGCTT
>NC_029773.3:92787097-92803576 GCF_000817695.3 Arachis duranensis | reverse complement strand
AATCCATCCATTTATAGATTCCCCAAACCTTAGAAACGTTGGGGAATTAATGGGATGGAGCATTTATGTCAAAACTAGCCGTTTTTTATGTTTTTGAATTATTTGCATCGATGCATAACACTTTGCATCGATGCAAATGTGTCTTTGAAGCTGAAATTTGAATTTTCAGCTAGGTTGCATCGATGCAAACATCTTTGCATCGATGCAACAAGTCGTTGCATGCTTTGCATCGATGCAAGATGAGTGTGCATCGATGCAAACCTCAAAGAATGGCTTAAAATCACTTCAAAATGCTTAGGATTGATCTCAAACTTGTTGGAGTCAATTCCTATGCTTTTGTACTTTTGAAAACAAGTTTTTAAACCATTTGGCTAGCATCGAATTTGCCAAAACATTTTGTGAGTGTGTGTTGAGAGATTTAGCAATTGGTTCTTAACAAGAAGTTACCTAAGTCCTAAGACACTATACTTGTCTTCAAATATTGTGGACTTGAGTTTCTTGTTGTTGTTGTGTTGCTTTCAACTCTTCATTCCTCAACGTTGAATGTTGGTTGATCTTTCAATCATGCTTGTTCATTCAAGTTGTTTGTTGGTTTGTCTTTCATGTCGTTTGTTGGTTTGTCATTCATCAAAACCTACGAAAAATATGGTTATAAATTGAATTTTGAAATAAATATTTAAAGACTTCATAGAAGCTATCTCTTATTTTATTCATTTAACATTCTAAGAGTGGGTTAATAGTCAAATTAGTCCCTAAAAAATAAGACATTTTTCAAATTCATCACTGAAAGATTTTTTCAATCAAATTGGTACTTCAAATATTGCAAAATAATCATATTTGTCCTCGAGTTACTCCATCAATAATTTTCTTCAAAGATTGATGTTGTAAAACGTTAATTGATAACATATATAATACCTGATATGACTAATTGGATATTGACCAAATATGTTTATAAAAAAATTATTAATTTAATCATTTTCTTCAATTACAAAAATCCTATTTCTAATATGACATAGTGACTAAATTAATAGATTTTTGTAAACATATTTAGTTAACGTCTAATAAAATATATTATGTATCATGTATGCTATCAGTTAATATTTCACATCATCAATTAAAACGTTGAATTATACTATTTAATTTTTTTTGTCCACGATATTTCTTAACCCGACAATATGAACAAAGCAATCCTTTACAACCCAGAATGCACATTTATTATCAAGGTTCTAAATCTCTTATTTTATTCATTTAATATTTTAAGAGTCACCAAACTCTTAATTCTTTTTACCGAAAAACATGGTTTTAAATTAAATTTTGAAATAAATACTTAAAAGACTTCATAAAAATTATCTCTTATTTTATTCATTTAACATTTTAAGAGTCAATAAACTCCCTTTTTTTCGCTGATAAATGCGCTTATAAATTGAATTTTTAAATTAATACTTAAAGACGTCATAAAAGCTATCAATCAAAACATTAAATTGTAGATTTGTAGTGTTTACTTTTTTTTAGTTGTCCACAATATTTCTTAATCCGACAGGATGAACAAAGCAATCCTTTACCACCAACAAAGCACATTTATTATTCAAGGTCCTAAATCTCTTATTTTATACCTTTAATATTTTAAGAGTAAACAAATTCTCATTTTTTTCGCCGAAAAACATGGTTATAAATTGAATTTTGAAATAAATACTTAAAAACTTCATAAAAGCTATCTCTTATTTTATTCATTTAATATTTTAAAAGTCAACCAACTCTCATTTTTTTCGCTAATAAATATGCTTATAAATTATATTTTAAAATAAATACTTAAAGATTTCATAAACATTATCAATTAAAACGTTGAATTATACTAGTTAACTTTTTAAAAAGACTTCATAAAAATTATCTCTTATCTTATTCATTTAATATTTTAAGAGTCAATAAACTCTCATTAACTAATGTCATGGATCTAAACTTTATTTAAGGATTTATCATTGGCCAATAGGTTACAGTATATACGAATAAGAATTTAAACCCCCTAACACTTAGATAAGATAAATGAATGAATAAGTTAATCACTCGACCAACATAAATTGATTAATTATAATGTTTAACTAATATACTCAACCAAAGGAAAAAATATTACTACTTTAAAAAGAAAAGCAGGCATTAAATTCCAAAAATTAAAGTAAATAAAATATAACACTATTTTAAAGAGAAAAGCAGGCATTAAATTCCAAAAATTAAAGTAAATAAAATGAGTTATGTTAAGTGTATACTAAAATCAGCTATCAAAGTTAGTCACCGGTATAAAATACATGCTAAAATATAAATATACATTGAAAATAAATTAAATCACACATATATTTATACACAAATACATTTATGACTGATTTTAGTAGCTGACTTTGGTGTACAAATAGCATTTTTGAAATAAAATATAACACTATAAAAAGGATGATAGAAAATTGCTACAACACCATCCCATTTTCTATTCCTTTCTTCCTTCTTCTTTCTGGCGCCATTGCTATTGAATACTCACTCTCCATTCTATTCTTCAAACTCCATTCACCTTTTCTCTCTTCTCTTCTCTTTTTGTGTTTCATTATCTTTCCAAAAAACCAAAATTTCCATGGCAGAAACTCTAAGCACCTCTGTTTTTGCATCAATGGCATCCCTTTCATCACCAAAACAAGCTCAAGAACTTGGTATGATGAGCATGAAAGTGGAAACCAATGCTGGAGCTACACCATCACCGCCACCACCACCACAACCAATAGCAGTAGCAACAATGGCTACAACAAGTGGGAGCTTAGAGAATAAGAAGCTGAAGAAGAAGAGAGGAAGGCCAAGGAAGTATGACCCAAATAGGATCATGGGGTTGACATGTCCTCCAAATGCAGAATCAATGGCATTTGCATCACCACAACAGTCTCATTTTGGTGAGTGTTTTGGTTGCTATTTGATAATGACATGTTTGGTTGCTGAGAAAATCCATGATCTTTTTCTATTATAACAAAACACCCACAAAATTCTGTTCCTTTTTTGAAACAATTTTGTTGAGAGAAATAATGTGATAGTGAATGAGACTTCTGTCTTTGAACTAATAATGAGTGGTTTTTGAAATCCTTTTTTGAAGCTTGCAAAATTGGTTCTTTTTGTTTGCTCAAGGAAAAAAAATGCAGGAGTATCTGTTGTTACTGCATGGATGCTAAATTATTTCTGTTATTGTTTCTTGAATCATTTGTTTTGTTGGATAAAGAAAAATTGTGCATTTCTTAAGTTGGTGCTAATCTAGAGTTGGCAGTTTGTATATAAACATTTTCTTGAATTTCATTGCTAGAAATGTGTATGTGTGTTACTTTGTTTCAAATTTTGGTTGTGAAATTTTTAGTTGAATTGATATATGGTACTTTTTGGATATAGCACATACATATGTATTGATAATTTTTTTCTCTCTCTGTAATCTGTGAAGGTGAGGTTGCAAATTTGGATGGTGTAGGCTTTACACCACATGTGGTGAATCTTCATGCTGGAGAGGTAATGTATAAAATCTCAGACTCTCAGTACTATTATGCTGCATTTCTTGAACAAATTTAAAGTATCTGTCATTTTGTAATCTAGATAGAGATCATACTTTGATGCTTTGCAGGATGTTGCTGCAAAGATCATGTCATTCGTCGAAAAGTATCCAGGAGGAATTTGTGTTCTTTCTGCCAATGGAGCAATCTCTAGTGTTACATTAGACCGTTCTGGTTCTTCTGGTGGTTTGTGGACTTATGAGGTATGAATCTGATCTGTTTGATAAAAGCTCTTTCAATGCAATGTTATCTTTTCTGTTATATATTTTTTCCTTTTTGAATGTTGATTTATTACATGATACTATGATTCTTGTTATTGTTGTTGATAAGATTGATGGTGCTGTAACAAAAATTACTTTAGTGGACTAATTGAACTGAATTTTGATTGCATGAGGAAGTGATTTTATAGCTTTGAGTATTGAAATTTGATTAGAACTTAGTAACACAAACACCTTATTCATTTACCATTTTAAAAGTCAACGAATTCATTCGTTTTTTCCGCCGATAAACGCGCTTAAAGTTGTAAACTTGTTTTCTGCTTTTGTGAAAATTTTCCTGTGTGACATAAGTGTTTGGTACAAATGCAATTGTTATCGTAATTAATCTTCTAGATTCTTCAATAATTTTAGACCATTTTTTAACTTTCATCAATATTTTATATTTTATTCATTTAATATTTTAAAAGTTAACAAATTCATTGTTTTCTACTGATAAATATGTCTAAAGATTGTAGACTTATTTTCTGCTTTTGTAAACTTTTTTCTATGTGACATAAGTGTTTGGTAGAAATATAATTGTTATGGTAATTAATCTTCCAGATTTTTCAATAATTTTAGACCATTTTTTTAACATTCATCAATATCTCTTATCTTATTCATTTAATATTTTAAAAGTCAACAAATTTAATCTTTTTTCTGCCAATAAACGCGCCTTAAGATTGTAGACTTGTTTTCTCCTATTGTGAACCTTTTCCTATGTGTCAAAGGTGTTTGGTACAAATGCAATTAGTATGGTAATTAATCTTCTAGATTGTTCAATAATTTTAGACCATTTTTTTATATTTTCATCAGTATCTCTTATCTTATTCATTTAACATTTTAAAAGTCAACAAATTCAATCATTTTTTTCGCCGATAAACACGCCTAAAGATTGTAGACTTTTTATGCTATTGTGATTTTTTTTCTATGTGACATAAGTGTTTGGTACAAATGCAATTACTATAGTAATTGATCTTCTAGATTCTTCAATAATTTTAGGCCTTTTTTTTTTACTTTCATCAGTATCTCTTATCTTATTCATTTAACATTTTAAAAGTCAAGCAATTCAAAAAAAATTTTCCGCCGATAAGCGCACCTAAAAATTATAGACTTGTTTTCTGTTGTTGAGAACTTTTTCCTATGTGACATAAGTGTTTGATATAATTGCAAATACGATGGTAATTGATCTTCTAAATTCTTCAATAATTTTAGGCCATTTTTTTACTTTCATCGGTATCTCTTGTCTTATTCATTTAACATTTTAAAAGTCAATAAATCCAATCTTTTTTTTCCTATAAACGCGTCTAAAAATTGCACCATCAAATAACTACTTAAAGACAAATATAATTACATTATTACATAAAATTTTTGGTAAAAAATTACATTATTACTAGTGCCACAAATATAATTCTATAAGACTACATTTGGTTGATGTATGGATTGAGACAGAGACACATACAAACACTGAAGACATAAATATAATGAGACACAATTTTTTCAATTTGTTTGGTAACTACGTACACAAACAAATAATAAAATGTAAATGTCAATATTGTCCTCACTATTATGAAACCACTACCACCATTATCACATCTTCTTTTCTACCATTACCAGTACCACTTTTCTACCACCATTTATAACTCTTAAACTAATCAACAAATTCAATTAGACAAAATATCATCATCAGATCTAACAAATATTAATTAAAATTTAAATAAATAAATAATAAATAAAAAATTAAAAAAATAGAGAACTCGAATGCAATAGACATAGTGGAAATGGATCTGGAGGTAGAAGAAGGTGATTGCATGGAAGAGAGCAGATTCAGAGAAAGAGAGGGAGAAAAACATATCCAAAAGCTAGCAACGCCAAAAATGATGACAATCACGACTTGAAGTAGAGACAATGACGAATTTGGAAATACGGGCAGACGCAATAGCGAATAGCAATTACGATGACAATGGCTGCGACAGAGAATTTTGATTTGGAAGAAGGAGAGATGGAGAAGATGAGGCTCTGAAAATGAGAAACTGGAAGGGAATGAAATAGGAGGAAAGACAGGGGGAGAAAGGGATGAAGGAAGAGTGGGAGAAGAGGAAGAAGGAGGAGGGCGGTGTCGCAATGTGTGAAGGAGGCAGATAGTGGGTAAGGCAGATAAGGGAAGGAAGAGGGAGGAGGAATGAGGAAGAAGGAAGGTGACGGTGGAACAGATCAGAAAAAAGGGAAAGGTGAGAAGGAATAAGAAGATTAGGGTTAAGGTTACCATAAGGATAAAATTATAATTTAATAAAAAATGAAGGGACAAAAGTGGAAAATTTTGTGTCTTAAGAGTTATGTCTCAGTGTTTTAAGATAAAAGGAGAGACACTAAAGATAGACATGTATTTTGTGTGCTCTTGGGCTGTGTTTGGTTCATATCTTAAAATTATGAAGACATTGACACAAATATACAAGAGTACATAGACACAAAAAGATATTAGTTTTGCATTCTATTTGATAATTAAGACATGGACAGAACACACAACTCATAATTCTACTAAAAAGTCAATTTTACCCAATTCATTCCTGTATCACCACCATCACTACTTATGCCTTTTCACTCTCCTTCCAAATCATCACAATTTACCATGCCATCACCATCTTCAAAACCAACACAGTTTTTTTTTGTAATTCTTCATCCAAAACAAAATCAACCCCATAAGCATAAAAACTAACCCAAAATTTCTAAAAATCAGCATAATACACAAATCTCCATAAATCTGAATAAAGAATTAGCTATCACCCCATCACGACAAAGAACACCACAAATAAAATTCAATTCGAAATTTGATATTTAGAAAATAAACAAAAGTCCTTCAATATCATCCTAATTGAATAATACAAAGATTCAAAATTTTTATTTAAAAAAATTGAAACAAATACAAATTGAATCTGAGGTAGAACAAGCAACAAAGTATATGAAAGAAAAGAAAGAGATAAAGAAAAATGAAAAGAAGATGAAAATGAGGAAAGGTGGAAGGAGGATGAGGCCAGCGAGAAAATATCATATCTATAATGAGATCTGTGATTGCTTCCGCTATAGATCTGCAGCCCGCTGCCAAAGAGAGGAAGAATAAAATGCGAACGGGGGAGAGAGTGTCTTCTCGTTACGGCAGTTGCTGTTGATGCTGATCGAAGGGTGAAGCAGAAAAACCTTCTTCTTTGCTGTGATGCCGCCTGAAAGGAAAAGACAGAAGACGAACAACGTCATCAGAGAGAGGATGGAAGCAACGCCGTCGAAGCCCAAATCGGGCAACAACAATGGGCAGAGAGTATGGAGGCTACAAAGAGAGGAAATGAAGAATGGTTGAAGAAAAGAAAATTAGGTTGAATGGATAAAATGGTAAAAATTTCAGTGTCTCAAACTAAAAATTAATGTCTCAGCTAATTGGAAAGACACAAAATACATGTTTTTTGTGAGTATCTCTGTGTCACTGTGTCTCTCTTATTTTTGTGTCTCACGTACCAAACAAAGAACACGTCCTATGTGTCTCTATCTTTGACATACACAGACATCAACCAAACAGTGCCTTGTGTACCACCATGTCCATCGAAAATTTGTGTCTTCTAAATTTGGGAGCACTTTTCATATAAATTATTACTCACTCTTCTATGAATCTGCTATGAATGAAGAATAAAAGAATGAGAAAGAGTCAAATAATTTTTTACTAATTTTCAAAAGTTAACTTCGCCTAAAAAAATATATATTGTAGTGCTGTTTGTATCAGAAATAAATTGTCAATGTATGTTCATTATTTAAAGATAAGTACTTAGATTCAGGATTCTTGGTCAAATCCTATTTATTTAACATTTTAAAAGTCAACAAATTTAATCTTTTTTTCCAGTGATAAACACGCCTAAAAATTGTACCTTTAAATAAATACTTAAAGACTTCACAGAATCTGCCAATTAAAACATTGTATTATAGTGTTTTATTAATACACTCAAACACAGAAAAAACACTACTACTATAGTTAACATCTTTTAGAATACTTGTAAATAGCTAGTTGTTATTCAATTTCTATCATAATTTTTAGTCAAAGTTATGATTAAATGATGGGTTCTGAGTCAAATATGACATTATTACTAGTGCCACAAATATAATACCACTAAATATCTTATAGAAAGAAAAACAAAGAGAGAGATTAAAACAAATTTTTATTTTGATTTTGGAGCATTTTTAATTCGAATTATTTGTCACTCTTCTATGAATTTTCTACAAATGAAGAATAAAAGATTTAGAAGGAATCAAATAATTTTTACTAATTTTCAAATGTTAAATTCGCCTAAAAATATTATATTGTGATACTATTTGTATCAAGAATAAATGGTTAACGTATGTTCATTAGTTTAGAATTCAAAATTGTTTGTCTTATCTATTCACACATTTTAAAAGTCAATAAATTCAATTTTTTTCCGCCGATAAACGCGCCAAAAAACTTAAACCTTTAAATAAATACTTAAAGACTTTATAGAAACTACCAATTAAAACGTCGTATTGTAGTATTTCACTGATACACTTAAACACAGAAAAAATACAACTACTTTAGTTAACATTTTTTAGAATAATTGTAAATAAGCTTCTTATTCTTCAATCTCTATAATAATTTTTTGTCATAATTATGGTTAAATGATGGGTTTCATATCAAATATCACATTATTACTAGTACCACAAATACAATGCCACTAAACATCTTATAAAAAGAGAGACATAGAAAGATTAAAACAATTTCTTATTTTGATTTTGGAGCACTTTATATTTGAATTATTACTCACTCTTCTATGAATTAGCTATGAAAGGAAGAATAAAAGATTGAGAAGGAATAAAATGGTTTTTACTAGTTTTCCAAAGTTAAATTCGCCTAAAAAAATTATATTGTAGTGCTATTTTGTATCAGGAACAAATGGTCAATGTATGTTCATTATTTAGAAATCAAAATTTCTGGTTCTATCTTATTCATTTAACGTTTTAAAAGTTAATGAATTCAATCTTTTATTTTCTACTGATAGACACGCCTAAAGATTGTATACTTATTTTTTGCTATTATGACCTTTTTCCTGTGTGACATGAGTATTTGGTAAAAATGCAATTACTATGGTAATTAATTTTATAGATTCTTCAAAAATTTTAGACATTTTTATTAACTTTCATCAGTATCTCATATCTTATTCATTTAACATCTTAAAATTTCACAAAAAAAAAATTCTGTCAATAAATGTGTCTAAATTTTAGACATTTTTATTAACTTTCATCAGTATCTCATATCTTATTCATTTTGTGAACTTTTTCCTGTGTAACATAAGTGTTTGGTACAAATACAATAACTATGGTAATTAATCTTCTAGATTCTTCAATAATTTTATACCTTTTTTTAACTTTTATTAGTATCTCTTATCTTATTCATTTACCATTTTAAAAGTCAACAAATTCAACCTTTTTTTTGCTTATAAACGCGCCTAAAGATTGTAGACTTGTTTTCTTCTGTTATGAACTTTTCGTGTGTGACATAAGTGTTTGGTACAAATACAATTGTTACGGTAATTGATCTTTTAGATTCTTCAATAATTTTAGGCCAATTATTTTTTTTTACTTTCATCATATCTCATGTCTTATTCATTTAAAATTTTACAAGTCAATAAATCCAATTTTTTTCCGCCTATAAATGCGCCTACAAATTTCACCATCAAATAAATACTTAAAGACATCATAGAAATAGCCAATTAAAACGTTATACTATATTGTTTAATTAATACACTCAAACACAGAAATAAAACACTACTACTTTGGTCAACATCTTTTAGAATAGTTGTAAATTAACTCAACCGCTATCATAATTTTTAGTAATAATTATGATTAAATGATGAGTTTCAAATCAAATATGACATTGTTACTACTGCCACAAATATAATTCTCTAAAGGTCTTATAGAAAGATAGGCATAAAGAGAGATAAGAATAATTTCTTATTTTAATTTTGGAACCCTTTTCATCTAAATTATTACTCACTCTTCTAAAAATCTGCTAAAGAATAAGAGAATGAGAAAGAGTCAAACTAGTTTTCCAAAGTTAAATTCGCTTAAAAAAATTATATTGTAGTGCTATTTGTATCAGGAACAAATGGTCAATGTAAATTCATTATTTAGAATTCAAAATTTTTGGTCCTATCTTATTCATTTAACATTTTAAAAGTTAACGAATTCAATCTTTTATTTTTTACTGATAAACGCACCTAAAAATTGTAGACTTGTTTTTTGTTGTTGTGAACTTTTTCCTGTGTAGCATAAGTATTTGGTACAAATACAATTACTATGGTAATTAATCTTCTAGATTCTTTAATAATTTTAGACATTTTTTTTAACTTTCATCAGTAACTCATATCTTATTCATTTAACATTTTAAAATTTCACAAATTTATTCTCTTTTCTGTCAATAAATGTGTCTAAAGATTGTAGGCTTATTTTCTACTTTTGTGAACTTTTTCTTGTGTAACATAAGTGTTTGGTACAAATACAATGCTATCGTAATTAATCTTCTAGATTCTTTAATAATTTTAGACTTTTTTTTAACTTTCATCAGTATCTCTTATCTTATTCATTTACCATTTTAAAAGTCAACAAATTCAACCTTTTTTTTTGCCGATAAACGTGCTTAAAGATTGTAGACTTGTTTTCTGCTGTTGTGAACTTTTCGTGTGTGACATAAGTGTTTGGTACAAATACAATTGCTACGGTAATTGATCTTCTAGATTCTTCAATAATTTTAGGCCAATTATTTTATTTTTTACTTTCATCGGTATCTCATGTCTTATTCATTTAAAATTTTACAAGTCAATAAATTCAATTATTTTCCGCCTATAAACGCGCCTAAAAATTTCACCATCAAATAAATAGTTAAAGACATCACAGAAACAACCATTAAAATGTTGTATTGTACTGTTTAACTAATACACTCAAACACATAAATAAAACACTACTACTTTGGTCAACATCTTTTAGAATAGTTGTAAATTAACTCAACCACTATCATAATTTTCAATAATAATTATGATTAAATGATGAGTTCCAAATCAAATATGACATTGTTACTACTGCCACAAATATAATTCTCTAAAGGTCTAATAGAAAGATAGAGATAAAGAGAGATAAGAAGAATTTCTTATTTTAATTTTGGAACATTTTTCATCTGAATTATTACTCACTCTTCTAAAAATCTACTATGAATGAAGAATAAGAGAATGAGAACGAGTCAAATAATTTTTACTAGTTTTCAAAAGATAACTTTGACTAAAAAGTATTTGTATCAGAAATAAATGGTCAATATATGTTCATTATTTAGAGATCAGTACTTATAATTCAGGATTTCTAGTCATATCTTATTCATTTGACATTTTAAAAGTCAATAAATTTAATCTTTTTTTCGCCAATAAATATACCTGAAAATTGAACCTTCAAATAAATACTTAAAGAGTTCACAAAAACTGCCAACTAAAATATTGTATTGTAGTGTTTAACTAATACACTCAAACAGGAAAAACACTACTACTATAGTTAACATCTTTTAGAATATATACTTGTAAATAAATTCCTTGTTATTCAATCTCTATCATAACTTTTAGTCATCATTATGGTTAAATGATGGGTTCCAAATCAAATATGACATTAGTACTAGTGCCACAAATATAATGCCACTAAATATCTTATAGCAAGAGAGACATAAACATAGAGTAGAACAATTTCTTATTTTGATTTTGGAGCACTTTTCATCCGAATTATTACTTACTCTTCTATGTATTTGCTATAAATGAAGAATAAAAGATTGAGAAGGAACAAATAATTTTTATTAGTTTTCAAAAGTTAAATTCGCCTAAAAATATTATATTGTAGTGCTATTTGTATCAGGAACAAATGGTCAATGTATGTTCATTATTTAGAATTCAAAATTTTTGGTCCTATCTTATTCATTTAACATTTTAAAAGTTAACAAATTCAATCTTTTGTTTTTTGCTGATAAACACGCCTAAAGATTATAGACTTGTTTTCTATTGTTGTGAACTTTTTTCCCGTGTAATATAAATGTTTGGTACAAATGTAATTGCTATGGTAATTAATCTTCTAGATTCTTCAATAATTTTAGACCCCTTTTTTTAACTTTCATCGATATCTCATATCTTATTTATTTAACACTTTAAAATTCCACAAATTCATTCTTTTTTCTGTCGAGTAAACTTGTTTTCTGCTCTTGTAAACATTTTCCTGTGGTGACATAAGTGGTACAAATGCAATTGCAATGGTAATTAATCTGCTATATTCTTCAATAATTTTAGACCATTTTTTTTTAACTTTCATAAGTATCTCTTATTCATTTACCATTTTAAAAGTCAATAAACTCAATCTTTTTTTTGCCGATAAGGGCACTTAAAGATTGTAGACTTGCTTTCTGCTGTTGTGAACTTTTTCTTCTATGACAAAAGTGTTTGGTACAAATGCAATTACTATGGTAGTTGATCTTCTAGATTCTTCAATAGTTTTAGGCCAATTTTTTTTACTTTCATAAATATCTCATGTCTTATTCATTTAAAATTTTAAAAGTGACCAAATTCAATCTTTTTTTTCGCCTATAAACACGCCTAAAAATTGCACCATCAAATAAATATTTAAAGACACCATAGAAATGACCAATCAAAACGTTTTACTGTAGTGTTTCTCACTAATACACTCAAACACACACAAAAAAATACTACTACTTTGGTCAATATATTTTGGAATAGTTGTAAATAAACTCAACCACTATCATAATTTTCAGTCATAATTATGATTAAATGATGGGTTCTGAATCAAATATGATATTTTTATTACTGATACAAATATAATTCTTTAAAGGTCGTATATAGAAAGAGAGACATAGAGAGATAAAAAACAATTTCTTATTTTAATTTGGAAGCACTTTTTATCTGAATTATTACTCACTTTTCTATGAATCTGCTATGAATGAAGAATAAAAGAATGAGAAAGAGTCAAATAATTTTTACAAATTTTCAAAAGTTAACTTCACCTAAAAAAAATAATATTGTAGAGCTATTTGTATCAGAAATAAATGGTGATTGTATGTTCATCATTTAGATATCAGTATTTATAATTTAGGATTCCTAATCTTATCTTATTCATTTAACATTTTAAAAGTCAATAAATTTAATCTTTTTTCAACCGTTAAACACGCCTAAAAATTGAACCTTCAAATAAATAGTTAAAGACTTTGCAGAAACTACCAATTAAAACATTGTATTGTAGTGTTTAACTAATTCTCTCAAACAAAAAAAAAAAAAGAAAACACTACTACTACAGTTAACATCTTTTAGAATACTTGTAAACAGGCTCGTTTTTATTCAATATCTATCATAACTTCCGGTCATAATTATGGTTAGATGATGGATTCCAGATCAAATATGACATTATTACTAGTGTCACTGAATATCTTATTGAAAGATAGACATAGAGAGAGAGAGAGATTAGAACAATTTTTTATTTTGATTTTGGAGCACTTTTAATCTGAATTATTACTCACTCTTCTATGAATTTTCTACTAATGAAGAACAAATGATTGAGAAGGAATCAAATAATTTTTACTAGTTTTCAAAAGTTAAAGTTGCCTAATAATTATATTGTGGTGTTATTTGTATCAGGAATAAATGGTCAATGTATGTTCATTAGATAGAATTCAAATATATTGGTCTTATTTTATTCATTTCACATTTTGAAAGTCAATAAATTCAATCTTCTTTTTCACCGATAAACGCACCTAAAAATTGAACCTTCAAATAAATACTTAAAGACTTCATAGAAACTACTAATTAAAATATTGTATTTAGTGTTTCACTGATACACTCAAACACAGAAAAAGCACTACTACTTTAATAACATCTTTTAGAATACTTGTACATAAACTCCTCATTATTCATCTTCTATAATAATTTTCAGTCATAATTATGGTTAAATGATGTGTTCCAAATCAAATATATATTATTACTAGTGCTACAAATGTAATATCACTAAATCTCTTATAAAAAAAGAGACATAGAGAGTGATTAGAACAATCTTATTTTGATTTTGAAGCGCTTTTCATCTGAATTATTACTCACTCTTCTATAAATTAGCTATGAAAAGAGGAATAAAAGATTGAGAAGAATCAAACAATTTTTACTAGTTTTCAAAAGTTAAATTTGTCTAAAAAAATTATATTGTAGTGCTATTTGTATCAGAAACAAATGGTCAATGTATGTTCATTATTTAGAATTCAAAATTTTTAGTCATATCGTATTCATTTAACATTTTAAAAGTCAACAAATTTGATCTTTTTCCGATAAACGCGCCTAAAGATTGTAAACTTGTTTTTTGCTATTGTGAATTTTTTCATGTGACATAAGTGTTTGGTACAAATGCAATAGCTATGGTAATTAATCTTCTAGATTTTTCAATAGCTTTAGACCTTTTTTTTAAACTTTCATCAATATCTCTTATCTTATTCATTTACTATTTTAAAAGTCAACAAATTCAAGCATTTTTTGTCGATAGAGGTGCCTAAAGATTGTAGACTTGTTTTCTGAGAACCTTCTTTTTGTGTGACATAAGTATTTGGTACAAATGCAATTGCTATGATAATTGACCTTTTAGATTCTTCAATAATTTTAGGTCAATTTTTTTTTTTACTTTCATTGGTATCTCTTGCTTTATTCATTTAGCATTTTAAAAGTCAATAAATTTAATCTTTTTTTCTACTATAAACGTGTCTAAAAATTGCACCGTCAAATAAATACTTAAAGACATCACAGAAATGACTAATTAAAATATTGTACTATAGTGTTTAATTAATACATTCAAACACAGAAAAAATATTAGTACTTTGGTCAACATCTTTTAGAATAGTTATAAATAAATTCAACCACTATCATAATTTTCAGTCATAATTATAATTAAATAATGGGTTCCAAATCAAATATCACATTATTACTAATGCCACAAATATAATGCCACTAAATGTATGACAGATAGAGAGACACAAGGAGAGACTAGCTAGAACAATTTTTTATTTTGATTTGGGAATACTTTTCATCCGAATTATTACTCACTCTTCTATAAATTTGTTATGAATGAAGAATAAAAGATTGAGAAAGAATCAAATAATTTTTACTAGTTTTCAAAAATTAAATCTACTTAAAAATATTATATTGTAGTTTTGTTTGTGTGAGACATAAATAGTGGATGTATGCTCATTATTTAGAATTCAAAATTTTTGATCTTATGTTATTCATTTAATATTTTAAAAGTAAACAAATTTAATTTTTTTTTTGCGGATACCTAAAAACTGAACCTTCAAATAAATACTTAAAGAATTTACAGAAATTACCAATTAAAATATTGCATTGTAGTATTTAACTAATACATGACAAAAAAAATACTACTACTTTAGTTAACATCTTTAAGAATATTTGTAAATAAGCTCACTATTATTTAACGTTTAACATAATTTTCGGTCATAATTATGATTAAATTATGGGTTCTAAATCAAACATCACATTATATTACTAATGCTACAAATATAATACCTCTAAATGTCTTAATTTAATTTTAGATAGTTTTTTATCTGAATTACTCACTCTTATATGAATAAAGAATAAAAGATTGAAAAAGAGTCAAATAAGTTTTACTAATTTTAAAAAATCAAATGGTTAATGTACGTTCATTATTTGAAATTCAGGATTCATGATCTTATCTTATTAATTTACATTTTCATTTTTTATCAGGGTCGATATGAGATTTTACGTTTATCTGGATCATACACACCTGTAGAGAGTTGTGGGATGAGAAGTAGGACTGGTGGACTGAGTATCATGCTAGTCAATCCTAACGGCCATGTTTTCGGCGGCGGCATTGCTGGTGTGCTAACTGCTGCTGGCCCCATTCAAGTATGATACTTTCTTTAATGTGTTCTTTATCTTCTAAGCTGTAAAGCCAAGCTCTTTGAATCTCTTCCGTAGTTCAAATAAAAAAAAATAATAAAAAATATTATTCGTATACTAAAATCAGCTACCAATGTATTTGTGTATAAATAGATGTGTAGTTTAATTTATTTTTAATATATATCACTACAAGAAAATAGAGTTATTTTGACACTTTATTTTTTAACACCATAATTAAATATCAAAATTAATATATATTTTTGACAAATATCACAAATGTTAAATTTTCTATATTTTCTTGACGAAAAATTTGACCGTAGAAAATTACTCTTCAATTTTGACACTCATTTGTTTTCAATTTACTCTACTATTTTTTTTCTTCTTTGGGCTCTGTTAATTTTGACATCGCACTGCTCTCAGTTTAGGATTATACTACTCATTCTTTATCTTCAAAATCTCAATTTATTCTTTAGTTTCAAGATCACATCTCATTCTTTGTTAAAATTTTTTGTTAAAAATATTTTATAGTCAATAAGTGTCAAAATAAATAGTATTTTTGACAATTAATAAGTATCACAGAAAATATGTTCTCAAAATTTTCTAACAAATTATTTTTGACAGCCAATATTTATCAAAATAAGATTTAAATTTTTTTCACAATCGCTTATA